>NC_040045.1:13915869-13934077 GCF_003713205.1 Coffea eugenioides
TGAACAGTAGCGCTACAGTAGCGATGAACAGTACGATGCTACAGTACGATGCTACAGTACTTTTTTTTTTTTTTTTGTAATAACAATCGGACTTGACACAAAGAGAGACACGACCAGATTTGCAAAATAAAATTGACTAGGAAGCTTACGAACAAACTCAACGGGATATACTTGATGTCGTCGACTAGCTCTGATACCAACTGATGTGAAACCCCGATCTAGACAACCAAAACACCATGGCTTAGGCAGCGGAAATTTGACCCAACTAATCCCTAGAAGTCACGAACAATTTTGATATTATCTCAACCCGTAACTACTCGAATTAACGAACCAAATTGGAGGTAGTAGAACGCCACAATCAAGGAGATACTCGATTGATAAGTTCGGGTGAATAACTTGAGAAGATTCTCAAGTATTAAAAAAGGCTCTCTTGGAAAGAGAAAAGTGAAAACTCACAATTTTATTGATCTTCAAAACTGCCTATGAAGGTCTCTTGCCTTGGCTATATATAGCCATACAACTTGAAAACCTAAAGTGACTTGAAAACCCTAACTCGGCTAGGCTAGGCCTTTGGCCCGATTCCACTACTCAAATCCACTATCTAATGGTCAGCTTATAATCGATCCAATGAAGGCTTTAAGCTGGCCCAACATAACCCAATAAAAGCTAATTAACCAACTTAAGTTATAGTGAGCCTAGACTCTATAAATCGGATCCAACTCAACATGAGGTCTTGGACCGAATTTATTCCTAACAAATAAAATAGAAATCTAGAAAATAAACTACTAACTATTACTAAAAGATTCAATCTCTTGCAGCCCAAAACATGGCCCATAAGGTGGCAGCTCGAGTGTATTCACTGGAGCCACAACAGGTCCCCGATTCTCCTGAAATTGAGGAAGGTACGATTGTGGTATTTCTGCGGAAATATTAGTAGATCCCGGTGTTATTTATTCATTTGTCAACCCCAATTTTGATAGACGGAATAGATACCAAACCTGCTCGTCTACCCTATGACCTGAAAGTAGTATTCCTATGGGGACAACATCGTTTGAGCACTGGTATGGTTTGTAAGGATCGCAGTGTTTGGGTAGGAGAGAGGATAGTGTTCAGGAATTAAAGCGAAGGTTAACCATGGCTCTTCTTTTGGCCTTGCCTAAAGGTAAGGACAGTTTTATTGTTTACCCTAATGCTTCTAGGGAAGGTTGGGGTGTGTGTTGACGCAAAACCAGAATGTGATATCGTTTACCTCTGGGAAATTGAAACCCCACGAACAAAGCTATCCAACCCACGATCTGGATTTAGTCGCAGGTGTTGTCGCTCGGAAAAAAAAAAGTGGAGACATCATGGGATAGAGGAAGTTACCTGGGAAGTGGAAGAGGAGATGCGAAAGAAATACCCTGAACTTTTCGTGAGTTAAGGTGAGAAATTTCGAGGACGAAATTCTTTTAAGGGGGAGAGAGTGTGAGAACCCGTAATTTTTCCCATTTTCTAGGTTTTATTATCTTTCATGGCTTGTTTTCTGCATTTTCGTGATTAGGAAAAATTCTAGATCTTTTTAAGGAGCAGATGTAGTTTTTAGATGATTTTTCTAGTATCGAATAGGTTTTGAGAAATTAAGAGTGTATACCGGACGTGGGACCCACTAGTGCGAAAAGTTCGGAAAAATTCGGCCAACTAGGTTTAGTTTTGGATACTAGAATTAATTTGCCGGGTGTTAAGAAATAAGTATAGGTTGCAATTTGGATTGGTGTGAGAGGAAACAAAGTGATAGACTTGCATTAATGGAGGTGACAAGTGTCACCTTTGGATTGGTCCTTAAGTAATACTACTATTCCTTTTCTTACCATTGACCAAATAAATCAAAAAAATCACCAAAAATTCACCATTTTCTCTTCATCTTGGCCGAGCTCCTTGAGAAACAAAAGAAAGAAAACTCTTCAAGATTTTGGCTTCAATCTTGCTTCAATCAACTTACTCAACCATCCAACCTTGATTTTGCTCCATAAAACCACTTAAGGGAGTGATAGTGAAGTGTTGTGTGGAGTTATTTGGAAAACTAAGAGGACTTGTTGCTCTCTCTCTCTTGTTTCTAAGGTGAGTTGTGAAGAACCACTCTCCTCCCTTTATTGATGCTTAAATCATGCTTAGTGGTAGTATGAGATGCAATATTATGGATTATTTCTTGATTTGTGGTTGAATTGATGAAGTTTTATAATTTTTGGGAATTTTTCTGTTTTAATATGAACATGATTGTGTGGCTATATATGATGATTGGAAATGATGTTTAAGGACTCTATGAGGTGGAAAAAGTGGTTAATTGCAAACAATTTCTGTTTTGGAAGAAATCTTGGAAAGTTAGGGTTTATGATGATAACATTCTGCCCGGGTTTGTAGCTCCTAGTTAGAGGACGAATTGGCCTTGGCTTAAAACATGAAAGTTGTAGGGAATGATATTTTAGAGGTGCCTGAAAAATTACAGGTCAATTGGAGTAGCGTAGCTTGAGAAAAGTCGAAATTACCCTTGCTGTTCTGGTTTTACCCGAATTGGAGAATTGCTTCTGTAATTGGTTATTTTGGTTAGGAATTCTTCCGAATTGGTTGTTGAGGCCTTCTGATGAAATGTATCCCTGTTTCTTAGCTTTCATCTACTCCACCCATTCCTCGACCCACTTTGGCCGGTGGAGCATTTGCATAAGTTAACTCCCGACTGCTGCTAGGTGCAAATCTTTTCTTGGTCTGGAAAGTTTTTACTTGAACTCTGGCAACTTCAACCCTTTGAGCTCTCTCTACAGCATCAGCAAATGTGTCTATCCGAACAGCAGCTAATCCCTCCTGAATTTCCACGTTCAGTCCCTGCACAAACCTCCTTACACGCCTTTGCTCCGTAGCTACCAATTCCGGAGCATAACGGGACAGTTTTGTAAATTGAATTTCATATTCGGCGACACTCACCGCTCCCTGCCTACACTTGATGAAGTCATCCTCCCTTTTCTCTTGGATGAGAGGGGGTAGGAACTTGGCATTGAACTCCCTTGTGAAGTTCGCCCAGGTCCTGGGAGTATGGTTCCTATCCCAATTAACCCTGACTAGGTTCCACCAGGAACGAGCAGCTCCTTCAAACTGGAATGCTGCGAAAGTCACTTGCCTCTCTTCCGTATAATTTAGAGCGGCAAAAATATCAGAGATCCTTTCCCACCAACCTTCGGCTACCTCAGGTTCTGGGCCTCCGTAGAACTTAGGAGGTCCAAACTTCAGGAATCTCTCTAATGCCCGATCCTCAGAATCGATTGGGCCTCCTTGTTGATGCACCGCTCCATGAGCTTGGTGCTCAGTCAAGCGCTCTAAGACATCAGTGATTCGATTGATTGCAGTGGCCACTTGGTCTCCGGCCACGCCCCCTTGACCTTGGTCTTGATTGACCTCAGATCCCCTGTCACCACCACCCTCGGGGTGTTGTCTAGATGGTCTCCCACGTCCTCTACCCCTAACTTGGAGATCCATAGCCTAATTATGCCTATTGATGAAAATGAAGTAATTAAGTGAAGATATTGCTATTTACTTACTTGTTATTATTAAATGAAGTCAACATGAATATCAAGAGAAAGAAAATAAAACACTTAAAGCATATATCAAACTCAAGTACACTTTAATAAGAAGTCAAACAAGTCTTTTTAAGTACATTCAATATCCAAACATGGCAAAGTTCCGACTCAATCATCCCAACATAGTCAAGGTGACAATCGTTCAAGATCTCACTATTGGCTCTTCACCTTTAACTTTCAAAAGCTAGACTTGGTCCTTTCGATTCACTTTTCCAAATTTAATCGTGCTTTCTAGTCACATCATAATGCAATATACTAAATTCTTCCCAATTTGCAAATACACTATTGAATGAAATATCTGGTATTCGGGTACAAGAATCTGACAATAGGATAATTCACACCTCAGGCTGGCCAGTCCCAAGGGTAACTTACCTATATTTGAGATTCCTACCCAACATAAATCTCTAATATCCCCAATTATAGACTTTTGTTCCACACTTAACAAGCCAATCCCCACAGTCCGAGAATCCTCTCCCGACACGAGCTCGATAAGAGCTCTGATACCACCTGTGGCGACCCCACTTTCCCCTAAGGCGAACCAGAGGGTTGGCGGGCCGTCTGCCTAGCTCTCGCCAGGACTCACGCAATCAAGCTAGTAAAAATCCTTCCGAAGTATAACCTAATCTATTACAACATTGTTTCCTTCCAAATAGGCCGATAACTAAAACCACATAAACTTCAGAGATAACATTGCCATAGGGCATCTGAACGTTCACTCTTAATTACACCTCCATCCAGCTTAACACATAACTAAAAACATATATTACAAGCCACAACTGCAATCATAAAATATCCAATACATTCATACAAGCCAAAGTTTAGGGTTTGCACTTTTCCAGCTTCAAGTGGCAATCCAAAATAAAAGATACAATGCTTAACCTGGAATTCATTACAAACCACAATCTAAATTCAAGTTGGTCAAGTACACTCATAGAAAATATAAGCAGCTCAAACTCTTTCAAACCTCAAAACCTGTAAGGAAAACAAATGAACGTGGGGTGAGCTAAAGCTCAGTGGTGCCCCAAAACATGCAATCATATAAGGCAAGTAACGAGTATTTAAATTTCACACTTAAGAAAAGCAGATAACAGCACAAGGTAGGATACAGGGGCTCTCAGGAGCCATTTGCCTCGCTTGATCAAAAGTTATCGTAGTTGACCCTCCGTCAACTCTCACTACTTATAGTCCATGTAGATCCTCTCATTTTTACTCCTAACCCGTCACCGTACGTACCCCTGTCCCGGGCCCGAACACCGACTAAGGAAACAATATACTCGAGATATACCCTTAGAAAATTGGGAGCAGTATACGTGAGTATACCGTCAAGAATTGGTCGAGGGATTCACCCAGCGACGTTATGTCCAACACGTGGTTACTAGGTCAGGATAAGAGGCCCTCCCACCTTTAAGGTGTGGTACATTCCCCTGCCTAGTACTTAGCAAGCGCAAGCAAGATATTTACGAAAAACACTTCACACAAGTCATCACTCGAACGGCTAGTGTGATAAAGTACACACTGCTCACTTCGATGGATCAGAAATCATTTTTTCCAAATTATCACATATCGAGTCAAGAAAGCACTTTAACCAAATAAGCATAGAACAAGCAGGGACACTCACCTAGGAGTGAAGCTCAAAAGTCAAGTTGGGAATCGAATTCCGCGTCCTCGCAATATCCTAGAATACCAAATTTTGAAACTATAAGTTTCTATTCAGTTTTTAAGCTTATACACATCGAGGTTTATCTAATATATTACTAGTTTACTTTCCCATAGTAAATTCAAGAATCTACTTAGGTTGAAGCTTGACAAAAGTAGTAGAAATGTTTCTTATAGTTTTCCTTGAGATATTTTTCCTTATAAAAGGGTAACTAGTATTATTTTCTTGAAATAAGTCGACAAGCCTCTTAACATCAAAGCTAGAAAGATACCTTGAAAATTTCTTTAAAGCTACGGTTCTTGCAAAAATTATCACTAAAACTATTTTACCTAAAATAAAGTTTCTTGCCGAGCAAGTTTCTACATTTTTAATTAAAGTTATTAAAATTCTTATTTTGGAACTTTTCCTACCGACAACTATCCAAGGGCAAATTTTAAAGAAAGAAAAGGAATTAAAATAAGACTTAGGGTTTTCAAAAGCTAGAGAAATTATTTTCTATAACTATCAAGGTTAGTTTGAGCTAAAGGAAAATTTTGAGTTGGCAAGGTTTAGAAAATCCCTACACGAAATTTCTAACTTTAACCTTCAGTACTAAGTTCTATCGTACCATACTAGAGTGAAGATATATTTAAATAGCTTGCTTAAAAACTTCTCAAGTTCACAGGACCAAAATGAATTCCTTACGATTCCGTTTTACAAGCACATAATATTTCAGATTTGTCAATATGACCAACTCACATTTCAAATAGAAATCTCACTAGGGCTTCATCAATCATTAGCCCTAGGTTTCAACAGATTCAATTCTGATCAAGAATAAAACGAATGACCAAGGCTTCGTCAATCATTAGCACTTGGTTTTGGCAAGCTCATATCACATCTTAACTAAAAAAAATGAAGGTAAGGCCTCCAAGAAATTCCAGCAATTAAAGTTCATCAACCTTTAATATTTATAAAACCATTCAAATGGCCAAGGGCTTCATCAATCATTAGCCCTTGACAACCATCAATCACTTCCAACCACAATTCAATCAGGAATTCAAATCACAATTAAGCTAAATGTTCGATCCAAGTCAAAATTCAGTTTCATGAAGAAACAGGACATTCAAGCAGGACAGCCTACTTTGAGGAGTCACGGACAGCAGTACACATGGAGGAAAAATATGAAATTTCTACAGAACAAAGGCCCATGATTCTAGTTTCAAATGCCACTGACGGAACCTTAAACGGATTTTCCTACACCAAGATATAAGCATTTTACTGAGACTGGTCAGTGAAATCCGAAAATCTGAAGACTCATTTTTCACTTGTGAAAAACTCCTTTTTCTCTTTTAACACCATAAGGTTTTTATTCAAACCATCCATACATTTCTTATAGAACCCTAAAACAACATATTCCAGGCATTTCCAACCATTATGTTTCAAAGAAAAATTTCAAAACCAAGCTAAGGTTCCAACTCAACCTTCGGCTATCACAAAAGAAATTCCAGCATTTATATGCCAACATTTTTGGTTCAATCTTTCAATATATCCAATATTTTATTGCTAAAAAACTTACACAACTTAAAATTTACATCTCCTATGTATTTCTAAACCATTATATACCAAGGAAAAAAAAATAAAATAAATTTCCAGAAACCAATTAAAATTTCCAAAGTCAAACTGAAAATTCTGGTTCATACCTCTCGGCTATCAATATTTTTTTTCCAGCACTTAGGGTTTTATAAATCCAACTTTTCCTTGGCTAAAACATGGTTTTAGATTCTCAAATTTGTCCTGTGAACCTTTGGCTAGCTAATTACCATTTCTGGTTCAAAATTGAATTCGAATAACAACTTCAAACATCCCAAAAATCCAGAAATCTGTCCAGCTAGTCACGGATGAACATGCATGAAGAAATTTTCTGTTTTCATTTTATTTTCTTGGTTAGCCGAGCTACTTAGCCTTATGCAAGACTTAATTACCTTATTATTAGTGAGGTAATCACATTCACCAGTTTAAATTGTTACCAAATAAACAGATTAGTGCTGCCTTTTCATTTCAGTTACTCGGCAGTCCATTTCCTTCCAAATCAAGGTTTCTTATGCTTCTAATTTAATCATCCAATACACACAAATCAACAGGCAAAGCCACCTAAAGGATTTACTTATCATATCCAGCTCAGAACAGGTTCGGACAGCAGCTATAAACATCCACAAATCCAGAAATTCCTACAACTATTCTCGGATGATCTTGCATGCAGCAAGTTTTCTTGTTCATCTTTATTTTTCTGAGTTAAACCCGTTAATTAGCTACATGCAGAGCTTAATCATCTTGAAATTTACTAGTTAATCATGGTTAGAGGCTCAAAACAGCAAAATTAACCCAAATGAAGTGGCATTATTCCAGTCAGATCCTCGGCAGAAACTTTTACTTCCAAAACAGATTTTTCCACAACTTTGATTTTATCATCCGACTGCAGAAACAACACATGCAAGCCCTGATACAGCTTCATCTACCAGCAATTAGCTATTCTAAGACTCGAATTTACCTCAGCTAGGAACTCAGCTCACGCACAAGGAAGCGATGAAGTTTTTTCTCTCTCGGCTTGCGCACAATATTTGGTCCTGGTTTTTGGTTTGCAGCTGGAATGGTGTTGCGGTGAAGATGGTTGCAGCTGGTGGAGGTTGAAAAGAAAACGGAGGAGACTCACGCACAACCTCTCCCTTTCTTCCTTCAACTAACGGACAGAACCAGAAAATTTGTTTTGCAGCTCGCGGATTTCCCTCTCTCGCTCTCTCCCTTGGTCGACGATAGCAAGGCAGAGTAGGAGTGCAGTGGTGGTTTGGGATATGAAATGAAGAGGAAGAGGGATGGTGCCGCTGTTTTGAGTAGGAGATTGCGTGTTGAGATGGTTAAAATTTCTATTGGTCGGATGTGCGGTGCTTGTAATGCTGTCAGAGGGATTGTTTGGTTTTGCATGGAAATGTTGTGGTTGTATGGCCATTTTAGTCTTTTCACTTTTCTTCCTAACCTCTACTTAAATTCTCCATTCTAATCTTAACTCCAAAAATTATCCCCAAGTGTGATTTGAAAGCCTAATTATACACTAGTTTTTTTTTTTTTTAAATAAATATTCATTTATTCAAGATGTGAGCAAACCAATACAAGATAATTGAAGGCGTTCTCCCCCTACTGAGCCACTAGTCTAAAAGACGGGATTTGGGCAGCATCCATAGCAATACAACCTCGCACCTCCCTAGGAAGCTGGAGATGCGACTCAAAAACTTGCGTGGTACCCCCTTGTAGAGCAGCTAGCCTATCTGCCACCCCATTTGCTTCTCGGAATATGTGTGTAAAAGACATAGCCACTTGATCCAAAAGGCGCCTAATCCGCCGCAGGACATTACATAACAACCAACCTCCCTGAGCCGAAGAGTTGACTAACGATACAAGTACCGCCGAGTCCACCTCCACTAGAATCCCACGTAACCCCTTTGCCGCACATAAAAGGAGCCCCTCTAATACTGCTAGAGCCTCTGCCTGCAGAACTCCTTTTTCCCCAAACTCCTTGTAGAATGCCAGGATAACCCTACCAAAAGAATCCCGGAGCACTCCTCCTCCACTTGAACCATTTTTTTTTATCGAATATTTATCGATTAAAAATTTAATATTAAAGTTCCTAGTAATTCCTAACATTATTTAGCGATTAAATTAGTTATCAGAATTTTCAATTATTTATTCTCAAGAGATAGAGTTAGTCTAACTCGAAATTTATCAATTTAGTAATATAAAGTCAAATGAAATAATAATTTAATACAAGTGTGTCAGTTTGCACATAAAAATTATTTTTACGCACTTATTGTGAAAACAAAGAAGGATAAGACTATAATTATCAAAATTTCATAACTTAGGAAAATTATATTATTTTTCACATAAACCTATTTTTACGTACTTAATTGCGAACAAGTAAAAGTAATGCTAGAAATTATTAAGGAATAAAAGAAATGCAAATGAAATATGCACTGGCTTATATATCTATTTTCAGGGTTCTCACATGACTAATTGAATAAGAAGTTCCATGATTCTTACTTGATATTCTTTTGGTACCTCATTGAGCGTAAGCTCACCCCCTTCCCGTTATCTTTGTTTTCCTTACAGGGAACCACACTTTGAGTCATGATTTTGAGAAAAGGGTTGAGCTGGTGTAAACGTTCTTTTGTTAGCTTTTGTGTAATCAAAACACTAATTGTCTTTGAATGAAGTATCCCGCTTTTAATTGTAAAATTTTTGATGTATGTATATAAGTGTTTTATCATGTACATTAAGTGTATTCATTTGAGATGGTATCTTACGGTGTAGAACTCATGCTTCTCAATTTAGTAGTCTTCGATTGAGTGTTCTTTTGGGGATTCGTTTGTGCCCTATATCGGGTTTGTGTGATTCGACTCCGCAGTCCTGGCGAGAGCTAGGCAGGCGGTCCGCTGAACCCTTTGGTTCGCCTTAGGGTGAGGTGGGGCTGTCATAATGGAAATTTTGTGTTTGGTTATTCTGAGTATTTTGGGACGTTGAGCAGTCTACATGCAGAGTTATGCGTGCTCCTTACAGGGGTTAAGTACTGTATTGTCTGAGGGTACCAGGAGTTACATGTAGAGGTAGATTTGCTGACACTCATTCGGATCGTTCAGGGGGCTTGTGCATGTCCATGGTAGTTGCAGAGGGAGTTGGATGATTTGCTTTAGTTTCGCCATTGTTTCCTAACGATTTCGCACTGTTATAGGGAAGCGAATTCACCGGCCGATCGTCTGGCAAATCATGGAGTCGACTCTGAGGCAGGACGGGTGTTTACTGCTTTTTCTGAACTGCCACAATTGCTTAGGGGGGAGATTAGGGTGGATAGGTTGGGCTTCCCAACGTTTCGTAGACGAGTGGTTGGATTCTTGTGACAGCAAGCTTTTCTCGTGTACGCATGCTTTCAGATTAATAAAATAATATTTGTTAAAAAAAACCACAATAAAGCTGGAAATTTTTAACCCTAAGCTGAAATTTACAACTACAAGCTGAAAGTTTTTATAATCAAGCCAAAATAACATATAAAAGCTAGAAAATTCACACGGCAAAACTACTAGATCATAGCCAAGCTCAATCAACATATCAAAGCTGAAAATTTTCACTCAAAGCTGAAATTTGGCAACCACCACACCAACCATAAAATTTTCCATGTAATCTACCAAAATCAAACCTTAAATCCACTCATATGCAAGTAATAAAAGAAAAGATGGTTCCTTGTTATAGTTACCTTGAAACCCTAAGAAGAAATGGAAACCAAGAGCTTCTTTCTCCCGAATCTCTCCACCAAAGTCCTTAATTCTCCCTAGATGTCACCTTTTATGGAGTAGTTTGAAAGTTTAAGTTGAAAACCCAAGGATTCAAGCAAGATTAGAAGGTGGAAGATGAAGTTTTTCCTCTCTTTTTTTCTCTCCAAGAAGTCGGCCAAGAAGAAGAGGAAGATGATGGTTTTTTGGTCAATATTTTTGTTCAAAACTCCAAGGCTTTGTTGACAAGTGGCGCTCCAAGGTTAATCCTCATCTACTTGTCTCCCAAATGCTAAAATATCTAACCAACCTCTAATTATCCCTTAACACCTCATAAAATAATATCCCTTTTTACAAAACTGCTCTTAATCTTCAAAAATTTATCGCACACACCTCACTAGCGGGTCCCACTTCCATAATGTACTACGAACATAACACGTACTAACTTATACAAGAAAAATGGTTAAAAATCTTAACTCTCTTATAAAAATATTTAGAAAATTAAGGCAATAAAGTAAAGTAAAGAAAATATATGGAAAAAAATAAAATAAAATAAAATAAAATAAAGAAATTTTTCGAGTCCTCACACCATAGTTCTTGGTCTATTGATGTAAGAGAGAAAGAAAAGATTCAAGAATATTAAAAAGCCTCCAATTTTCTTTATTCTATTTCATCTTCTAGTATCGGGATTTATTTTATCTTCTTGTGGTTTCATTCAATTGTGAAAGCCTTGTGGCTTATATTAATTATTTTTGTGGCCCTAAACGGTTGCATGTAAGAGAATTTGTCATCAAGAGCATTCCTAAATGATTTAGATAAAACCATCAATTCCTTTATTAAAAAAATGAGTATAGGCTCGCCTCTATATGAATCAAGCCGGCCAAAATTTGGGATAGGCATTATCTGATCACTTAGATGAAGACGATAGAGTTGCAGAAAAAGATTTGATAGGCTTGGGAGCTTCTATAGCATTCTCGAATAAAAAACAAGCCCTGGGGGCCGGAAAAGACTATGATGGCCAGCTACCCATTTGAAATTTAAAAAGTTGAATAAGCAGTAAAGAGGGAGAGTGTGACGCCCCCACTTCTCCCTAAGGCGAACCAAAGGGTATCCGCGGGACGCCCGCCCAACTCTCGCCAGGACTCAAGCAATTTCCGTTCGAGCTTAATGCAATACTAGACATCACAACTAGATAAAATAAATACAATCAGTGCGGAAGCGTTCAAGCTTAACAATATTTAACAATTACCCAATCCATACATCGGGTTTCCATAATACAGCCCAAAACACACAATGGCTACAATGTCTAGACAAAAGAATTGGAACCCTATTACAAAAGTCCTCAAAAGTACATAAAAGGAAGTTTCCTCCGAGTCTCATTCCAAGCCCAATCCTGTTAAGGAAAACAAATCTACAGGGTGAGCAAAACGCTCATGAGGCCAAGAACACACATGCAAGCACATTACTCAAATAACAATCCCAATTTACAAGTCAATCAATAATATTTCAATAATCAACAATTTACTGGAAAGATAACCAGAAACAATTCAAGGATACTGGAGCTCTCAGGAGCTATATTCCACTTGCACAATCAATAACCTCCACGAATTGACACTCCGTCAATCAGGTAGGTTTGTCCGTAGAACTCCACTTAACCTTTCCCCTTTCACCTTACATACCCCTGTATCGGGCCCGCCTGTCATTTGTTTAAGGCGATACTACTCGAGTATGCCAAGCGAGATCTCTCACTAGATCAAGCTTTCATGTTTTCCCCATGGTTTACCAAGGTGCCCGACCAAGCCCAAGCAGGCTCGAGTCCAAGGATGACCAATGGGGTTTTTGGCATCCCCCATATATATTTGAGTGTCGAGGAGATTCACTCCAACGACGTATGGGGACTGTGTTAAGACGCCGTTAAGTGTGATTATATTGTCTAAGATATAAACCTTCGCTATCCTTGTAGGTTATGGCCGGAACTAGTGGAGCGGGCGGAGGTGAGCCACCTCAGAGGCGCCCACGAGTCATCGATTACCAGGAGAGACCGGGAGGTCCGATCCGACTTTGGTATACTGCTAGCCGGACCCGTCGCTGTAGGCGTTGCCAACATTACTCTTATGCTGACCATGTGGTCGTGGCGGAAGTGCCGCCGCTAGGGATCATACTGAGGCGCTTAGACTGAGGGACGTCATCAGGATGCAAGATGATCAAATTAGAGAGCTCCAAGGAGACATAGCCATGGAGCAAGAGCGAACGAATGCTCTGAGGGAACAGTTGCAGGTGGTGAACACACGTCTTACTAATGTGGTCTGGGAGGTTTGAGACCGTTCCGGCGGCATTATTAATGAGTGTGAGGCGCTAATCCAAGGTGTGATTGGCACCAATGCGCAAGTGGAGGCTCCTAGTGATGGAACTCCTGGAGAGGGGAGCACCCCTAGTTTTGGCCAAGGGGGAGAGTCTGTGGGCTCAGTAGGGAACTAGACTAGAGTACTTTTGAGCTAAGTTTTGATTCCGTGGGAGGAGTAGTTCAAGGGAAGAACTTTTGGCTAGCCGTTTTGTATGTTTGGACTATCTTTGTATATATATCTTTTGATGACTCCGTTATCTCATGGAATTTCTATTTTCTGTATTTGGCTGACTGCGACTGTGTAACTTGTTTGATATGGTTGTGTTATGTGTATATATATGTTTGGTTTGTGAGTAGCTCTTGTTCCTTGTTTATGCTTCCATCTATCTTTAATGTTATCTTTATGTTTCGGCCCTGGATTGGTTAATTTTGATGGAAGGAACCCGTAGTGGACAGTGTGACAGCCCCACCTCCCCCTAAGGCAAACTAAAGGGTTCAGCGAACGGCCTGCCCAACTCTCGCCGGGACTCAGTCATACCTCAATCAAATCCGAAATAAAACTACAAAATCAAACGAAATAACAGTCCAAAACTTAAAGTGAAACTTATATGCTTTGCTGTCTCAAAAAGGGTGTACAAACACTGAATATACAAAGGTTCTCAATCCTTCATACATCCAGCCCGTGCCGAAAGGTAGGGCGAGAACCATTACAAAATCTAAAATTAGTCTAGGCTAGTCTATACCGAGCTCTCGTCCTTGCTCGCCTTCCCCTGTTAAGGAAAACAAAACTAAAGGGATGAGCTAAAAGCTCAGTGAGGTTCCGACCACATAATCAAATAATAAGTTCAATACATTAACCATAAATAACCAACAATTCAAGAAACATTTACAATGGAAAGCAATACTAACACATTCATTAAAAGGATACGTGCTCACAGGGAGCCATTCATTCATTCATTCGTTCATTCTCCTTTCATTCCCTTATTCCTCCAACCATTTGAAATGCATTTTGATAAGTAAAACCCTCATTTACATTGACAATCGTTCATTCATTTCATTCACCCCCTCCTGGACGTTGGCCAGGCTCCACCAGACTACAAGGTAATACTCGAGTATACCAATCATTCACCCAGGGTTACCAAATCGCCCGGCCGAATCCGCTTCTGGTTTGAGTTGATCGGTAACGAAGAGCAGGGCCCAGTTCAGCCATCAGGCTTACATTCATGCACATATAATCATTCAATCATTGTAAATTTCACATTTATTTAGGTCGAGTGCGATAAAGTACACACTCGCCTAGCAAACTCTTTTTCAGCAATCATTGAAAACATCTAACATGTTATCATTCATTCATAACAAGTCATATAATCAAGAACAAGCCACATAGTCAATGAAATTATAACAAACAAGAAACACTCACCTATTTAAGCAAAATAACGTCCAAAGTATCCTTCCGGATAACACCCTCAATCACCAAGGAACCCTAATAACCAAGAGAAACTATCACAGTTCAACCATCAAGAGTTTAAGTAAGTCAAAGAAAATTCGAATACTTACTAGTACAATATATAAATGTGAGTTTTAAAGTAAAAAGTATACATGTAGATTTTACGGCCGAGAAAAGGAAAATAAAGAAACCCTAAAATCACACTTGAAGCCTCGCGTGATGAAATTAGGTTTTCGGTCGAGAAACCCTAGGCAATTCTTCTTTGTTTCAGAAAGAAATGAGTAACCATTTGAAGTACAAAACTTGACATTTGTAACTAAGGATCATGCTTAAAATGGTTGTCTCATTCACCATGCAAAAATGTAGAAGTTCACACGAAAGGTAGCTCGAATAACGCAATTAAGTGTACCTAAGTATGTCCAAGCAAAGTAAGTCCAACGCATCACCAAATCACAGGTCAAATCTCACTTTTATGCACTCAAATTACAAGAAAACAAACGGACAGCATCTCCCCTTACTTTCTTTACTTTCCATCCTACAATCAAACACCAACTCACATTCCAAAACAACCACAATTTCACATACAAATCATAGGTGATAAAATACACCTTTCGGCATAACAACCACAATTGAAGCTACACTTATCGGATTGAAATGAATCTTATAGCGTTTCGAAGCCAAGACATATACCTACATTTCTTATGAAGACCTCCAAATCCAAATTGTGCATTTTCAGGGTCAAAAATGAAAATCTCCACGAAAACAGAAAACTGTCCGCGGAACAGGGCACATGGGCAGTCAAGGGTATTTCAGTTATTTAACATGTGATAGTGCTCTGATTGAGTTGAAATTTTACAGGTAGCTAGCTAACTAAATTATCCACAACTTTCATGTTTTGGGCAAAGGCCGATTCGGCCTCCTTCAGGGACGAACATGCAGTGCAAAATCAGGGCAGATTACTAACCCTAAGCTGGAATTTCCGCACAAAGTCTGAAATTTTCCGCAAACAACTACAACTTACACACAAATGCTTCATTTCTCACCATATCAATCCATCATTCATGGCCAACCAATAACTATCATATAAAAATAGAAAAATTCCCAAAAAATAGAAATTTAGCTAACTCTACCTCAAACCATAAAATCTTCCATACAATAACATATTTAACCACCACAAACCACTAATTTGACATTAGCATGAACAAAGAGGAAGTTTGTAAGCAAAGCACCTTAACACCTCAAGAAAGATGACAACTAAGGGTTTCCTTTCACAAATCCCTCCACTAGAAGCTTTAATCCTCCTTATCTAGAAACTTTGATGGTATATTTTGCAACTTACTTGGTTAGAACTCAAGATTGAAGCAAATTGAAGTTGGCAAATGAAGTTTTCTCCCCTAGTTTTTCTCTTCAAGAAGCTCGGCCAAGAAGGTAAAGAATGAAGTAAAAATTGGTCAAAATTAAGGTTTTAGTAAAGGTAAAGAAAGTTAGGCAAGTCCAACTTCCAATCGTGTCGCGACACTTGGCACTTTTAATGGTTCAAGCTTATCTTCTTTCTTGCAAAGGTTAATCTATCTAGCTAACCTCTAATTTTCTCCTAACACCTTGTAAAATAATATCTCCGAATAAAAATTTCAATTAATCGCCAAAAAGTTTATCGTACTAAGCGCACTAGCGGGTCCCACGTCTAGAATGCACTTCAAATTAATGTACACTAACTCATACTAGGAAAATGAATTTAAAACTGTACTTGCTTGTAAAAATGCATAGAAATTTTAATATTTCCAAGGAAAGTATAAAATGTAGGCAAAGAAATAAAATAATGCTGAGAAAATGTGAAAATTTTTGTGAGAAGTTTGGGTTCTCACACTCTCTCCCCCTTAAGAAATTTCGTCCTCGAAATTTTTACCTTCAGATGGCTCTGGAGCTTGTTGGTTGTCTAAGGCATATACCCTTGCCGGTACTTTTGTTCGGTTCTCTCTTTCATTCGCTTATTTTGATTTAGTGCCCTCCAGTTGCTGAGTACTACTTTCACGTGACTGTTTCCTCGGACAGTTGCTAACCTGGTGGTCACCACTTCCGCAAATCAAACACTTCCGTCCTTTCCTTCAACAATCACTCTCAGTGTGATTGGCCTTTTGTAGATCTTTCATCTAATGCCCCTAATGTCCATGGTGGGCCGGGTAAAGGGTTCACTTTCTGCACTTTGGAAGGTGCTATCAATTCACTTGGTTCCTCAGTCACACTACCAGGTGTACCCCTTTTTCGAGTTTGGGAGGCTTTTATCCGTGCTTTCGCAGCCTCAATTCTTTGGGCTTTCTCAAGGGCTTCCGTGAAGGTATTAACCTGAACCGCCGCTAGAGTTTCTTGAATTTCTAAATTCAATCCCTGTATAAACCGTCTCACCCTTCTCTGTTCGGTGGCCACTAATTCAGAAGTAAACTTAGACAATTTGGTAAATTTCATTTCATATTCGGCCACACTTTGGGTTCCCTGGCGTAATCCAATAAACTCATCCTCCCTCCTTTCACGAACTAAAGATGGGAGATACTTTTCATTAAATTCCCTTAGGAAGTTAGCCCATGTCCATATTGTTTGTTCTCTTTTCCACTTTGCCTTAATCACGTTCCACCACGCTCGGGCCGGTCCTTCAAATTGAAATACAGCAAAATTCACTTGTCTTTGTTCAGTGTAGTTCAAAGCTGCAAAGATGTTGATCATGGCCTCCAACCACTGTTTAACTATGTCCGGATCAGGCCCTCCAAGGAATTTTGGAGGTACAAATTTTTGAAACCTCTCAAGAGCCCGATCTTCTCCTATCTCAGGGTTCTGGGGTTGATTCACAGGCATTTGGCCTTGTTGGTCCACCAATCTTGCTAAAATATTTGTCATTTGTTGTATAGCCATCGCCATTTGGTCCCCGGCTTCATCCCTCATTCCTTGTTCTGGCTCAGCTGTTGTTTCCCTTTTGTCTCTTGGCTCTTGGGCTCGCTTAGTCCCACGGCCACGACCACCACCACGTCCATGTCTCCCTTCCATACTTGTTTTTTCCTCTCTGTTATTCTTGGTTTTGATGATCACAAAGTATTTTGAAATGTATCTAACCTTCTTCGATTATAAGTGTCTTTACATATCAAAGAATCAGGTATGAATAGGTCATGAAATGCATTTCAACCAAAAGAAGAAGCAAAAACAGGATACTCACGTCGGACGGCCGAAAGGAATCTGTCGGACGTCCGAAAGGATAAAGAGCATCAAGAAGGAAGCTCTGTCGGACGCTCGTGAGGAAGTATCGGACGTCCGGAAGGATCGGACGCTTGCCATCGGACGCTCATCAACCGCATCGGACGTCCGAAAAATTCCAAGCTAACTTGCCAACTCTCTGCCTACGATCGGACGCTGCGGTGTCGGACGATCAAGACGCATCGGACGTCCGAACGTCAACTTGGATGCCATCGGACGATTGGTTCGGACGATGATTTGATCGTCGGACGTCCGACAGTCCCAACGGCTAGTTGACTCTTCAGCTGCCTTCTATCCGTTGGAAGCATTGATGAAGCCCATTTCTGGTTCCCTTTAAAATCAAACTGGTCTGAACGAAGTATGGACTTTTGCACACTTTGTTTACAAGATCTCAGGAGATATTTTAGTTAGAAAATAGTCTCCAAAGCTAGATTTGTTTTAAAGTGGTGTGAATTTCTGGTGAGCATTTCTTTTGTGATTGAAAGGATCTTTAGTGTAGCTTTGTTGAGGGTTTTCTGAGTGATTGTAAAACTTCTTAGCTTGACTAAGTGAGGCTTGGGGCAAGGAGGAAGTGCTCCCTCCATTGTACATCTAGTTGATCGTCTTCCATCAAAGAGAAGTTGC
>NC_040045.1:13941690-14164774 GCF_003713205.1 Coffea eugenioides
TTTAGCTGAAGAAAATCCAGATTTGTGTCTAACTTAGCTGCTGGAAATTTTCTGGAATAGCCGAGAGACTTCATGTTTGTTTGCATTTGTAATTGCTGTTAAATGGAAAATTTTGTTATGAATTGCATATAGATTGTTAGCTTTAAGTATTAAGTGAAGCTTAATGGAAGAAAATCTGAGGAAAAGTTGAATTGTGGATTGAAACCGAGGGAAATTTTCTGCTGCAAAATATTCCAGCTTGGTCGAGAGAAGGAAGTGAGCATTTAATTAGTTTTGTTTTCGAATTTCAATTCAGATTTTCGTATTGGATGTTTAAGATTTGCTTGAGGCTTGCTAATCACCTTTTGCATGTTGAGCTGAGGTAAGAATTGAAGAAAACTAGGAACAAAAGCTATATAAATAAACTATCAATTGCTGGAAAATTTTATCTTAGCTGATGACAGATTTATGGGGACTTTTTGGTGGAATAATTTATTGGAATTAAGCGTTATTTGCCTTGGTATATGCTGGTATGAATGTCATACTTAAATGTATGATGGTTTGAATAATAGTCTTATGGTTTTAAAAGAGAAAAAGGAGTTTTTCACAAGTGAAAAATGAGCTTCCAGATTTTCGGATTCCTCTGACCAGTCTCAGTAAAATGCTTATATCTTGGTGTAGGAAAATCCGATTGAGGTGCCGTCAGTGGCATTTGAAACTAGAGTCATGGGCCTTTGTCTTGTAGAAATTTCATATTTTTCCTCCATGTGTACTGCTGTCCGTGATTCCTCAAAGTAGGCTGTCCTGTTGGAATGTCCTGTTTCCTCAGGAAACTGAATTCTTGACTTGGATCGAATATTTGGCCTATTTGTGATTTGAATCTCTGAAAAGTGTCTTCTGGGATGTGATAGTATTAAAAATCTATTCTACAACAGTATAATTTTCATAATTGTTTGATTTGTGGAACATGAACTAAAGCAAATTTTTGAAGGAAAATATTTTCCAGCATGACCGAACTGGTTGGGACATTTGGTGAGTCTAATTGCTGGATTTGTGTACTATTTACTTTAGCTTGGTTTGGACAGATTATAATCTATATGTATAGTGATTCTAGCAAGTAAAAGTGAAAAGTTTAATGGATATTTTAGATTCTTGGAATCATTCGGATCTCAAGTTGGTTGTAGTTTTTGTTCTTGTTTTGAATGAATTGGTATTTGAAAGTGTGTATTGGTTGTCAAGAGCTAATGATTGATGAAGCTCTTGACCATTGGAGTAGTTTTGCAATAATTTAATTTTTGGTGAAGTTGTTCAAGAGGTTGGTTGAAATGCATTTGGAAGGTCCACGATTTGTAATTTGGAATTATTTTAATACTTTGGACTTCCTTTGGTTGATTTCGATTAGAATTGAATCTGTTGAGACCTAGGGCTAATGATTGATAAAGCCCTAGTGAAATTGATGTTCGAATTGTGTTTTTGCTATATTGGCGACTTAGAATATAATGTGCAAATGAATTGGAATCGTGAAGTCCGTTCTAGTTTTTTTGAATTCAAGTCTCTTTAAATCAAATCTTGTGGGAATACTTTGCCTTAATATCAAGTTATATACATTGAGTATAGTACGTTAATATTAAAATCTAGATATCGGGACTTTTAAAACCTTGCCGATTTGTTAATTCTTTTATTTATTTAAACTAGTGTTTCACCTTTAATAAATAATTGCATTAACTTTCAAACTTTAAGTTTTTCACAAAATTATCCTTGACCAATTGTTTTAAAGGAAAATTGTTAAAAACATTAGATTTGAATAATTTCAAATAAAAGACAAAGGGAACTTGTTCGACAAGAAAACTTGTTTGAATTAATTTGATTCTAGTTTGCCCTCTAGAAGGGAAATACCTTTAAAGAAACCCTACGAGATATTTTATTTCTTTACTAGCCTTAATTCCAAGGGAATGATTCATTTGTTTCGAGAAATTAAATTAGTTTTATACAAGATAACCTTTTATATACAAAACAAGAGTTTGTTTAGTAAAATTTATAGTTTTAAAACTTGGATTTCTAGGGTGTAGCGAGGACGTGGACTTCGATTCCCAGCTTGACTTTTGAGCTTCACTTTTGGTGAGTGTCCCTGTTTGTTCTATTCTTACATGATTAAGTGCTTCCTTGAATTTAAGTGTGATAATCGCAAAAATTGGTTTTGATCCATCGAAGTGAGCGGTGTGTACTTTACCACACTAGTCGTTCGAGTGGTGACTTGTGTAAAGCATTTTTTTTTTGTGAATCCAAGTGCTAGACGTAAAGTCGTTGGGTGAATCCCTCGACGAGTCAATAATAATAAATCAAGTGCTAGACGTAAAGTCGTTGGGTGAATCCCTCGACGAGTCAATAATAGTAAATCAAG
Source organism: Coffea eugenioides (assembly GCF_003713205.1). Lineage (NCBI taxonomy): Eukaryota > Viridiplantae > Streptophyta > Magnoliopsida > Gentianales > Rubiaceae > Coffea > Coffea eugenioides. The sequence continues at coordinate 13,944,071 of NC_040045.1, forward strand.
TGCTAGACGTAAAGTCGTTGGGTGAATCCCTCGACGAGTCAATAATAATAAATCAAGTGCTAGACGTAAAGTCGTTGGGTGAATCCCTCGACGAGTCAACAATAGTAAATCAAGTGCTAGACGTAAAGTCGTTGGGTGAATCCCTCGACGAGTCAATAATAATAAATCAAGTGCTAGACGTAAAGTCGTTGGGTGAATCCCTCGACGAGTCAATAATAATAAATCAAGTGCTAGACGTAAAGTCGTTGGGTGAATCCCTCGACGAGTCAATAATAGTAAATCAAGTGCTAGACGTAAAGTCGTTGGGTGAATCCCTCGACGAGTCAATAATAATAAATCAAGTGCTAGACGTAAAGTCGTTGGGTGAATCCCTCGACGAGTCAACAATAGTAAATCAAGTGCTAGACGTAAAGTCGTTGGGTGAATCCCTCGACGAGTCAATAATAGTAAATCAAGTGCTAGACGTAAAGTCGTTGGGTGAATCCCTCGACGAGTCAATAATAATAAATCAAGTGCTAGACGTAAAGTCGTTGGGTGAATCCCTCGACGAGTCAATAATAATAATGTAAGTTCAGGACGTAACGTCGTTGGGTGAATCCCTCGACCAGTCTAAGGTACACTTGGGTATTATCGCCTTCCTATTTGTTTACTTCAGTCGAATCAATACGTGCTAATTGTTTTAATTGATTGCATGTTTTTGGGGCACCACTGAGCTTTAGCTCACCCCACGTTTAATTGTTTTCCTTGACAGGTCTTGAAGTTTGAGAAATCTGAGCAGTGCTGATTTCTTTTAATTTGTACTTGAATCTTAAGACTGCAGTTTACCGTTGTATTGTATTGTGAATTGAAAAACGTATTGGTTATTTTGGATTGCCACTTGAAGCTGGAAAATGTTTAAACCCTAATTATTATGTTTGGCTTGTATGGTTGTAATCGTGGTGTGTGACAGTATATATCCGGATTGGTACGACCTTATACCTTAGAGGTGACGCGTGAGATGTATAAGAGCCGTCGACTGGCTATCTTCTTTACTGCTATCTCTGAAGTTAATGTAGATTTAAGGATGATCCTATCTGGGAAAAGTTGTTTTGTAACAGATTAGGTTATTCTTCGAAAGGATCCGGGTTAGTGTGCGTGCGTGAGTCCTGGCGAGAGCTGGGCAGACGGCCCGCCAACCCTCTGGTTCGCCTTAGGGGGAAGTGGGGTCGTCACAGATTCACCCAGCGACGTTATGTCCAACACGTGGTTACTAGGTCAGGATAAGAGGCCCTCCCACCTTTAAGGTGTGGTACATTCCCCTGCCTAGTACTTAGCAAGCGCAAGCAAGATATTTACGAAAAACACTTCACACAAGTCATCACTCGAACGGCTAGTGTGATAAAGTACACACTGCTCACTTCGATGGATCAGAAATCATTTTTTCCAAATTATCACATATCGAGTCAAGAAAGCACTTTAACCAAATAAGCATAGAACAAGCAGGGACACTCACCTAGGAGTGAAGCTCAAAAGTCAAGTTGGGAATCGAATTCCGCGTCCTCGCAATATCCTAGAATACCAAATTTTGAAACTATAAGTTTCTATTCAGTTTTTAAGCTTATACACATCGAGGTTTATCTAATATATTACTAGTTTACTTTCCCATAGTAAATTCAAGAATCTACTTAGGTTGAAGCTTGACAAAAGTAGTAGAAATGTTTCTTATAGTTTTCCTTGAGATATTTTTCCTTATAAAAGGGTAACTAGTATTATTTTCTTGAAATAAGTCGACAAGCCACTTGATATCAGGGCTAGAAGAGATACCTTGAAAGATTTCTTTAAAGTTACGGTTCTTGCAAAAATTATCATTAAAACTATTTTACCTAAAATAAAGTTTCTTGCCGAGCAAGTTTCTACATTTTTAATTAAAGTTATTAAAATTCTTATTTTGGAACTTTTCCTACCGACAACTATCCAAGGGCAAATTTTAAAGAAAGAAAAGGAATTAAAATAAGACTTAGGGTTTTCAAAAGCTAGAGAAATTATTTTCTATAACTATCAAGGTTAGTTTGAGCTAAAGGAAAATTTCGAGTTGGCAAGGTTTAGAAAATCCCTACACGAAATTTCTAACTTTAACCTTCAGTGCTAAGTTCTATTGTACCATACTAGAGTGAAGATATATTTAAATAGCTTGCTTAAAAACTTCTCAAGTTCACAGGACCAAAATGAATTCCTTACGATTCCGTTTTACAAGCACATAATAGTTCAGATTTGTCAATATGACCAACTCACATTTCAAATAGAAATCTCACTAGGGCTTCGTCAATCATTAGCCCTAGGTTTCAACAGATTCAATTCTGATCAAGAATAAAACGAATGACCAAGGCTTCGTCAATCATTAGCACTTGGTTTTGGCAAGCTCATATCACATCTTAACTAAAAAAAATGAAGGTAAGGCCTCCAAGAAATTCCAGCAATTAAAGTTCATCATCCTTTAATATTTATAAAACCATTCAAATGGCCAAGGGCTTCATCAATCATTAGCCCTTGACAACCATCAATCACTTCCAACCACAATTCAATCAGGAATTCAAATCACAATTAAGCTAAATGTTCGATCCAAGTCAAAATTCAGTTTCATGAAGAAACAGGACATTCAAGCAGGACAGCCTACTTTGAGGAGTCACGGACAGCAGTACACATGGAGGAAAAATATGAAATTTCTACAGAACAAAGTCCCATGATTCTAGTTTCAAATGCCACTGACGGCACCTTAAACGGATTTTCCTACACCAAGATATAAGCATTTTACTGAGACTGGTCAGTGAAATCCGAAAATCTGAAGACTCATTTTTCACTTGTGAAAAACTCCTTTTTCTCTTTTAACACCATAAGGTTTTTATTCAAACCATCCATACATTTCTTATAGAACCCTAAAACAACATATTCCAGGCATTTCCAACCATTATGTTTCAAAGAAAAATTTCAAAACCAAGCTAAGGTTCCAACTCAACCTTCGGCTATCACAAAAGAAATTCCAGCATTTATATGCCAACATTTTTGGTTCAATCTTTCAATATATCCAATATTTTATTGCTAAAAAACTTACACAACTTAAAATTTACATCTCCTATGTATTTCTAAACCATTATATACCAAGGAAAAAAAAATAAAATAAATTTCCAGAAACCAATTAAAATTTCCAAAGTCAAACTGAAAATTCTGGTTCATACCTCTCGGCTATCAATATTTTTTTTCCAGCACTTAGGGTTTTATAAATCCAACTTTTCCTTGGCTAAAACATGGTTTTAGATTCTCAAATTTGTCCTGTGAACCTTTGGCTAGCTAATTACCATTTCTGGTTCAAAATTGAATTCGAATAACAACTTCAAACATCCCAAAAATCCAGAAATCTGTCCAGCTAGTCACGGATGAACATGCATGAAGAAATTTTCTGTTTTCATTTTATTTTCTTGGTTAGCCGAGCTACTTAGCCTTATGCAAGACTTAATTACCTTATTATTAGTGAGGTAATCACATTCACCAGTTTAAATTGTTACCAAATAAACAGATTAGTGCTGCCTTTTCATTTCAGTTACTCGGCAGTCCATTTCCTTCCAAATCAAGGTTTCTTATGCTTCTAATTTAATCATCCAATACACACAAATCAACAGGCAAAGCCACCTAAAGGATTTACTTATCATATCCAGCTCAGAACAGGTTCGGACAGCAGCTATAAACATCCACAAATCCAGAAATTCCTACAACTATTCTCGGATGATCTTGCATGCAGCAAGTTTTCTTGTTCATCTTTATTTTTCTGAGTTAAACCCGTTAATTAGCTACATGCAGAGCTTAATCATCTTGAAATTTACTAGTTAATCATGGTTAGAGGCTCAAAACAGCAAAATTAACCCAAATGAAGTGGCATTATTCCAGTCAGATCCTCGGCAGAAACTTTTACTTCCAAAACAGATTTTTCCACAACTTTGATTTTATCATCCGACTGCAGAAACAACACATGCAAGCCCTGATACAGCTTCATCTACCAGCAATTAGCTATTCTAAGACTCGAATTTACCTCAGCTAGGAACTCAGCTCACGCACAAGGAAGCGATGAAGTTTTTTCTCTCTCGGCTTGCGCACAATATTTGGTCCTGGTTTTTGGTTTGCAGCTGGAATGGTGTTGCGGTGAAGATGGTTGCAGCTGGTGGAGGTTGAAAAGAAAACGGAGGAGACTCACGCACAACCTCTCCCTTTCTTCCTTCAACTAACGGACAGAACCAGAAAATTTGTTTTGCAGCTCGCGGATTTCCCTCTCTCGCTCTCTCCCTTGGTCGACGATAGCAAGGCAGAGTAGGAGTGCAGTGGTGGTTTGGGATATGAAATGAAGAGGAAGAGGGATGGTGCCGCTGTTTTGAGTAGGAGATTGCGTGTTGAGATGGTTAAAATTTCTATTGGTCGGATGTGCGGTGCTTGTAATGCTGTCAGAGGGATTGTTTGGTTTTGCATGGAAATGTTGTGGTTGTATGGCCATTTTAGTCTTTTCACTTTTCTTCCTAACCTCTACTTAAATTCTCCATTCTAATCTTAACTCCAAAAATTATCCCCAAGTGTGAATTGAACGCCTAATTATACACTAGTTTTTTTTTTTTTTAAATAAATATTCATTTATTCAAGATGTGAGCAAACCAATACAAGATAATTGAAGGCGTTCTCCCCCTACTGAGCCACTAGTCTAAAAGACGGGATTTGGGCAGCATCCATAGCAATACAACCTCGCACCTCCCTAGGAAGCTGGAGATGCGACTCAAAAACTTGCGTGGTACCCCCTTGTAGAGCAGCTAGCCTATCTGCCACCCCATTTGCTTCTCGGAATATGTGTGTAAAAGACATAGCCACTTGATCCAAAAGGCGCCTAATCCGCCGCAGGACATTACATAACAACCAACCTCCCTGAGCCGAAGAGTTGACTAACGATACAAGTACCGCCGAGTCCACCTCCACTAGAATCCCACGTAACCCCTTTGCCGCACATAAAAGGAGCCCCTCTAATACTGCTAGAGCCTCTGCCTGCAGAACTCCTTTTTCCCCAAACTCCTTGTAGAATGCCAGGATAACCCTACCAAAAGAATCCCGGAGCACTCCTCCTCCACTTGAACCATTTTTTTTTATCGAATATTTATCGATTAAAAATTTAATATTAAAGTTCCTAGTAATTCCTAACATTATTTAGCGATTAAATTAGTTATCAGAATTTTCAATTATTTATTCTCAAGAGATAGAGTTAGTCTAACTCGAAATTTATCAATTTAGTAATATAAAGTCAAATGAAATAATAATTTAATACAAGTGTGTCAGTTTGCACATAAAAATTATTTTTACGCACTTATTGTGAAAACAAAGAAGGATAAGACTATAATTATCAAAATTTCATAACTTAGGAAAATTATATTATTTTTCACATAAACCTATTTTTACGTACTTAATTGCGAACAAGTAAAAGTAATGCTAGAAATTATTAAGGAATAAAAGAAATGCAAATGAAATATGCACTGGCTTATATATCTATTTTCAGGGTTCTCACATGACTAATTGAATAAGAAGTTCCATGATTCTTACTTGATATTCTTTTGGTACCTCATTGAGCGTAAGCTCACCCCCTTCCCGTTATCTTTGTTTTCCTTACAGGGAACCACACTTTGAGTCATGATTTTGAGAAAAGGGTTGAGCTGGTGTAAACGTTCTTTTGTTAGCTTTTGTGTAATCAAAACACTAATTGTCTTTGAATGAAGTATCCCGCTTTTAATTGTAAAATTTTTGATGTATGTATATAAGTGTTTTATCATGTACATTAAGTGTATTCATTTGAGATGGTATCTTACGGTGTAGAACTCATGCTTCTCAATTTAGTAGTCTTCGATTGAGTGTTCTTTTGGGGATTCGTTTGTGCCCTATATCGGGTTTGTGTGATTCGACTCCGCAGTCCTGGCGAGAGCTAGGCAGGCGGTCCGCTGAACCCTTTGGTTCGCCTTAGGGTGAGGTGGGGCTGTCATAATGGAAATTTTGTGTTTGGTTATTCTGAGTATTTTGGGACGTTGAGCAGTCTACATGCAGAGTTATGCGTGCTCCTTACAGGGGTTAAGTACTGTATTGTCTGAGGGTACCAGGAGTTACATGTAGAGGTAGATTTGCTGACACTCATTCGGATCGTTCAGGGGGCTTGTGCATGTCCATGGTAGTTGCAGAGGGAGTTGGATGATTTGCTTTAGTTTCGCCATTGTTTCCTAACGATTTCGCACTGTTATAGGGAAGCGAATTCACCGGCCGATCGTCTGGCAAATCATGGAGTCGACTCTGAGGCAGGACGGGTGTTTACTGCTTTTTCTGAACTGCCACAATTGCTTAGGGGGGAGATTAGGGTGGATAGGTTGGGCTTCCCAACGTTTCGTAGACGAGTGGTTGGATTCTTGTGACAGCAAGCTTTTCTCGTGTACGCATGCTTTCAGATTAATAAAATAATATTTGTTAAAAAAAACCACAATAAAGCTGGAAATTTTTAACCCTAAGCTGAAATTTACAACTACAAGCTGAAAGTTTTTATAATCAAGCCAAAATAACATATAAAAGCTAGAAAATTCACACGGCAAAACTACTAGATCATAGCCAAGCTCAATCAACATATCAAAGCTGAAAATTTTCACTCAAAGCTGAAATTTGGCAACCACCACACCAACCATAAAATTTTCCATGTAATCTACCAAAATCAAACCTTAAATCCACTCATATGCAAGTAATAAAAGAAAAGATGGTTCCTTGTTATAGTTACCTTGAAACCCTAAGAAGAAATGGAAACCAAGAGCTTCTTTCTCCCGAATCTCTCCACCAAAGTCCTTAATTCTCCCTAGATGTCACCTTTTATGGAGTAGTTTGAAAGTTTAAGTTGAAAACCCAAGGATTCAAGCAAGATTAGAAGGTGGAAGATGAAGTTTTTCCTCTCTTTTTTTCTCTCCAAGAAGTCGGCCAAGAAGAAGAGGAAGATGATGGTTTTTTGGTCAATATTTTTGTTCAAAACTCCAAGGCTTTGTTGACAAGTGGCGCTCCAAGGTTAATCCTCATCTACTTGTCTCCCAAATGCTAAAATATCTAACCAACCTCTAATTATCCCTTAACACCTCATAAAATAATATCCCTTTTTACAAAACTGCTCTTAATCTTCAAAAATTTATCGCACACACCTCACTAGTGGGTCCCACTTCCATAATGTACTACGAACATAACACGTACTAACTTATACAAGAAAAATGGTTAAAAATCTTAACTCTCTTATAAAAATATTTAGAAAATTAAGGCAATAAAGTAAAGTAAAGAAAATATATGGAAAAAAATAAAATAAAATAAAATAAAATAAAGAAATTTTTCGAGTCCTCACACCATAGTTCTTGGTCTATTGATGTAAGAGAGAAAGAAAAGATTCAAGAATATTAAAAAGCCTCCAATTTTCTTTATTCTATTTCATCTTCTAGTATCGGGATTTATTTTATCTTCTTGTGGTTTCATTCAATTGTGAAAGCCTTGTGGCTTATATTAATTATTTTTGTGGCCCTAAACGGTTGCATGTAAGAGAATTTGTCATCAAGAGCATTCCTAAATGATTTAGATAAAACCATCAATTCCTTTATTAAAAAAATGAGTATAGGCTCGCCTCTATATGAATCAAGCCGGCCAAAATTTGGGATAGGCATTATCTGATCACTTAGATGAAGACGATAGAGTTGCAGAAAAAGATTTGATAGGCTTGGGAGCTTCTATAGCATTCTCGAATAAAAAACAAGCCCTGGGGGCCGGAAAAGACTATGATGGCCAGCTACCCATTTGAAATTTAAAAAGTTGAATAAGCAGTAAAGAGGGAGAGTGTGACGCCCCCACTTCTCCCTAAGGCGAACCAAAGGGTATCCGCGGGACGCCCGCCCAACTCTCGCCAGGACTCAAGCAATTTCCGTTCGAGCTTAATGCAATACTAGACATCACAACTAGATAAAATAAATACAATCAGTGCGGAAGCGTTCAAGCTTAACAATATTTAACAATTACCCAATCCATACATCGGGTTTCCATAATACAGCCCAAAACACACAATGGCTACAATGTCTAGACAAAAGAATTGGAACCCTATTACAAAAGTCCTCAAAAGTACATAAAAGGAAGTTTCCTCCGAGTCTCATTCCAAGCCCAATCCTGTTAAGGAAAACAAATCTACAGGGTGAGCAAAACGCTCATGAGGCCAAGAACACACATGCAAGCACATTACTCAAATAACAATCCCAATTTACAAGTCAATCAATAATATTTCAATAATCAACAATTTACTGGAAAGATAACCAGAAACAATTCAAGGATACTGGAGCTCTCAGGAGCTATATTCCACTTGCACAATCAATAACCTCCACGAATTGACACTCCGTCAATCAGGTAGGTTTGTCCGTAGAACTCCACTTAACCTTTCCCCTTTCACCTTACATACCCCTGTATCGGGCCCGCCTGTCATTTGTTTAAGGCGATACTACTCGAGTATGCCAAGCGAGATCTCTCACTAGATCAAGCTTTCATGTTTTCCCCATGGTTTACCAAGGTGCCCGACCAAGCCCAAGCAGGCTCGAGTCCAAGGATGACCAATGGGGTTTTTGGCGTCCCCCATATATATTTGAGTGTCGAGGAGATTCACTCCAACGACGTATGCAGCCATAGCATACTATTTCAAGTCATTCAAGTATTTGGTATATTCAAGCAATCGAGATATGCAAGTATTCAAGTACGAGTTATTCATTTCAAGCGAGAACGAGTGCGATAAAGTACACGCTCGTCTCAAATTTCAAAATCTCAAGTATCAATAACAAGTAAACATGTATCGAGTTCACAGGAGTTCAAGTAACACACACTTGATACTCACCAAGTCAACCAAGGAGAAATGTTACTTGAAGTTCAAGCGTCCACCGTAGGATCCTCTTGAAGGTCTTCGTGCGAGCCTGAGCAATTAATAGTGAACAATCACTTATAAACCCCAATTATCGAGAAAGATTGCACGCTTATACAATCCTAAGAAATTTCACTAAAATAAGCCTAAATTACTCGCAAATTAAGGCTCAAAAGTGAGGTTTTAATACAAAAGAAATCGAGTTTTCATCTTTGAAATCAAGTATAAAACGTTCAAGTAATATCGAAGGAATAAGGAGAATTCGAAAAACTCCATTTCCTTAAGATTCGGAAATTTAAGTTTTGATATGAGATTTTTGAAAAATCGTATCTCACTCTTTACAAGTCCAAAATTAGAAAACTTGGTACCGTTGGAATCCTCTTCCAAATTACTAAAAGTTCCTAGAATACACTTTCCCATGATTCCAAACGGAAAGTATTCAAAAATTAGCTCAAAGTTGCTGTTTTGGGGCACTTAAGGCAGGTTTAGGTTGGTTTTTGGCCAAATTTGAAAATTCGGAAAAATTCACTTGATTTGAACTAGCCTCTAAAATTTGGAACTCTATTAGAGTTTCAATCCAAGTTTAAAATAAAACAAACGGAGAAAGATTTGGAGTTTTGAGCATCAAGATATGGTAGCTCAAAGTTACTAAAGTTTCCTTGTTAATCAAGGGTTTTCCAAACTCGAATCATGAACTTTGGAAGTTTAGTTGAGCAGCGAAATGGACTCAGAATGGCACCAAATTTAGCAATATAATACTACCATATAGGGACTATTCCTCTACCAATTTTCATAGAAAAATATGTACGGAAAGTTGGTTAATGAAACCACTAAAGTCCCAAGAAGTTTCTCGGCAAATCTGCCTTGGACTTCCGTTTTTCCGTTTTCAAAATGTTTGGCCAATAAAACACCTGAAACATGGTTCATTTCAGTAGATAATGTCTAAGAGAAGTCCAAGATACATTTGGTAGGTGATTAACACCAAAAATTTCGAAACAAGAAGTCCCAATAACGATTAAGACTTGAACTAGCCATAAGAGGGTTTGAAATCTCCGAGTCAGTTTGGGATTTCGGCCACAACTCACTCAATTCAACTCGGAATTGAGCATGGTTGATGGTGTTGGAAATTAATTCATAAGGATATATTTTCTCAGAAGAAACCATTTTCAAAATCTGTCCATAACCAGCTCATTCGTGAGCATCAAGTTATAGCTCATGTGCTGCCTTCCAGGAAACAACAGAAATTTTCAAATGAATGGTTTGCTTTCTCAAGTGGAACCAGCATGTGCTTTTATATCAACAGAAATCTGGGAATGTCTAGTTTCCAGTGCCACAAACGGCACTTGATTCCGACATCGGAGCGATGAGTTATAGCCGAAACAAGATCACTGCCAGAGCAGTGACGGGAACATTTTCCAGTTTTCTAAGCTTTCGTAATTCCAACATTTGGGTGACCAAATCAAGTTATTTTTCAATGAAACTTTTTACACACTCACTATAACGTGTAAAAAACATAAACAAGCCATTGGAACCTCAAAATTTTACATCAAAGTGCATGAACATAGCAGGGGCAAAATGGTCACTTTTGGTCATCGCACCATCCTTAAGTTTCTATCAACAACCCAACATTATTTCACTAATTTAAGCACCAAACTAACATTAATAACATCATCATTCACCAAATCAGTTCATCCATCAAATGAGGGAGTTCATAGAGCCCACACAACCATTTTTCCAACATAAACAAGCTACCCACATGCATGCAAGAGCTTAGATGTGCACTAGAACCTCCATAAATCAAGTTTCCAAGGTTTGATCATCACTTACTTGTTTCGATGTTCCAAAGCAGAATTTTTGGTCCTTTCTTGGTCCAAGAAATCCGTGGAATGCAGCTCCTTTTCTTAGCTAGATGAACTCTCCAAGTATTAAGCTAAGTGTGGTAAAATTTTGGTGGAATTTGGTGGTGTTTTTGTTGAAGAAATGAAGATGGAAAATGGAGAACTTTGAGTTGTTTCCCTTCTCCCTTGGCTGGCTGGTATGGAGTGAGGAGAGAGGAAATGTTTGATCAATTAAAGCTTCCAAGTGAAGCTACAATGTGTGGCCACAAATCACGCAAAAGTCAACTCTCCTTCGCGCGTGCACGCTGTCGTTTTGTGCTCGATTCCTCTCGAGTTTATTTCACCAGTGCACTAATCCTCCAATGCACTTATATTCAAACTATTATTATTCACTCTTAAAGGTATAAAATGAAGGTCTAAAGTCTCCCAATTAATCGCGCACGTAAAAACACGTACTTCCAATTTAAGCGCGATAAAGTGAAACTTCCAAGAAATTCTTATAACGATAATATAACTAACTAACATTTGAACTCTTAAACACAAAAATACCTATTTTAAGAATAATGTACATGTCCCCGAGTTCCAAGCTTATTGTACTCTCAATCGGTTAAGATTTCCAAACACATTTTCACTATTTTCATTAAACGAGCTCCCAAAAATTAATTTTTGAAACAAGTCACTTTAAAAATATAATTAAACCATAGATCCATGTAATTGGGTCTTAAGAGACTATAAAATATTATTCAGAGTAAATGGGCAATTAAATATTCTAATAAGCTCGAAATGGAATTTAAAACAATAAATTTGCGAGTCCTCACAGAGAGATAGAAAGAGGCTTGGCGTGTAAACAGTCAAGAGGGAGAGATAAGAGAAGGTCTAGTATGTAAGAATGAATGAAATGATATTTCAGTAACAATCATGACCATACTTATCGATATGGTCTTACTAAGAAATAAACTATCTTTTTATTAAAATTTGGTTGTAATCTAGCAATAAAATATTTAATGTCTTGAAGAGGACCTTTGTTAACTTAGGAATTAACTAAACATGATAAGAACTTAGGGATGCCTTAAATGTTCAATTTGTGTAAACTTAAAATCCCATAAAAAGAAGAATATTTAAATACAAAACTTGCAAATGATTTGCCACGGCCGCCATCTGACCATGCTCCACTTCTCATTTCTATCTTAACTAGATTGGACAATAAGCCACGGCCGTTTAGATTTCTCAATGTTTGGGGGGTGCGTGATGATTTCCTGACCGTTGTTAGAGAGTCTTGGGGGCAACCTTGTCTTGGTTCCCCTATGCAAATCCTTTGTCACAAGTTAAAGCGGCTTAGGGGAGCTATCCAAGTTTGGAATAAGGAGGTGTTTGGGGATATTTTTCAGGCAATTAAGCACAAGGAAGAGGAGGTGCGGCTTGCTGAGATCCATATGGAAAGTGATGAGTCAATGGAAGCTCGAGCAAATTTACATCTTGCTCAAGCCTAGCTGCGTGCTGCCTTGTGGGTGGAGAAGCTCTTTTGGAAGCAGAAAGCTCATGTTAAGTGGTTACAAGAGGGAGATCGAAACACAAAGCTTTTTCACTCCGTGGTGAAACAACGGAGGGTGCAGTCGGTTGTTCACAAGATCAAAAAATGAACGAGAGGAATGGGATGAATTGGAAGAGGCGATAGGGGAAGAGGCGGTACGCTTTTTCGAGAAGCTATTTACGCCTCATTAGCCGACTTCATCTCCGAGTTTGCTCCAGCATATCTCAAAACTCTTGACAGGCGGGGATAACGTTGTGCTGGAACAAGTCCCTTCCAATGAGGAGATTTGTCGTCTTGTGTTTTAGATGGACGGGGAAAGCACGCCAGGTCCGGATGGCTACACAGGTAAATTCTTTACTGCTGCTTAGTCAATTATAGGTGATGACATGGTTAAGGCTGTATGCAGTTTCTTCCGTGGCGCTAAATTGCCACGGGCAATCACGGCAACATCCATTGCCCTCATCTCTAAGATAGCACATCCCCAGGATTTCTTGCAGTTCAGGCCAATCAACCTATGCAACTTCATTAACAAAGTTCTTTCACGAATATTGGCTGAGCATCTGGCTAATGTTCTTCTGAAGATCATTTCTCCACAACAGAGTGGATTTGTGCAGGGTCGTCTTATATCGAACAATTTTTTGCTCGCCCAAGAGCTTCTGTCTAGTATAGGTAGGCCAACCAGGAAGACCAATGTGGCTCTCAAGCTAGATATGTCGAAGGCATATGACCAGCTCTCATGGATGTTTTTGACTATGGTATTGCGAAAGTTTGGATTTGGTGAGCGATGGATTGACATGACTTGGAGATTGGTATCAAATGTCTGGTTTTCAGTCTTAATTAATGAGGCAAATGTCGGTTTCTTTAAATCCACACGGGGAGTTCGTCAAGGGATCCGTTATCTCCAGGATTATTCATTATTGATACGGAGGTGTTATCTCGTTCTTTGAACAAGTTGCTGAAGAATCGAGATTTCATGTGTTTTTCAATACCAAGGGGCTGCCCTAAGATCACTCACCTCAGCTATGCAGATGATGTCATCATTTTTTTGAGTACCTGCCCTACCTTGCTACGGTGTGTCATGCAGACAATTGGATGGTATGAGGCAGTGTCAGGCCAGCAGATTAATGTACAAAAGAGTGATTTTTTGGTGCATGATAAATTACCTAGCCGTTGTGTGGCAAGGGTGCCGCGCGTTACAAGGTTTGTTCCAAATTCATTCCCTGTGCGATACTTAAGCTGTCCGCTATTTTCGGGCGGCGAAAGAGCGGGTATTTCATGGAGTTGGTGCAGTCAGTCATCAATAAGATGTCAGCCTGGAGATCCAGATGTTTTTCCATTAGGGGCCGAATCATTCTTATTAAACATGTCCTATCAGTGATACCGACCCACCTGCTTACGACTTCGAGCCTTGGGAAAAGAGTCCTTGCCTTGGCTGAACGAGCCATAGCAAATTTCCTCTGGGGGGAAAGTGAGACTACCCTCCGGCATCATTGGATCAAGTGGCAAGATTTATGTTCCAACACGTCGCATGGGGGAATAGGTGTTCATTCATTGTTGGAGGTTTATACAGCGTTCTCTTTCAAATTATGGTGGCGGTTTCGCACAAGTGACTGTTTGTGGTCCACGTTTATGCGTGCCAAGTATTGTTGGCACAGTCATCCATGCATGGTGGGGGTGCCAAAGGGCAGCTCATATGTTTGGCGCCGAATGCTTCAAGTTCGTGACATGGCAGAACAAAATCTTTGGTGGTTGGTATGGTCAGGAAAATGTAACTTCTGGTTTGATAACTGGTTGGGCTCCGACCCATTGTGCTAGCGATTGCAGAGTGTCTCGGATCATTCGGTATTGGACTTTATGTCGAATGGACGGTGGAACCAACAATTATTGAGGCACTAGGTCCCGGATTATATTGTTGCAGAGATTGTTAGTAAGTCCATCCCAGTAGTATACGGGCAAGATTGTGCAGTATGGTGCTTGACAGAATCTAAGGATTTTTTGCTTGCCTCAACTTACCTGCTGTCCAGTGGGTAGCCGCCTTCTTCGTTCATGTTTGAAAGGGTTTGGCATCCTTTGCTGGCTGTCAAAATAGCCTTTTTCATGATGCGTGTGTTGAGGAATCGGTTGACTTTAGAGTCATCATTAGGGAGGCTAAATGTTCATGGCCTATCAAAATGCTTTTGTTGTACAGACTCACAGTTCGAATCGTTGGAGCATATTTTCTCGGAAGGAGACCTAGCTCAATTCCGTTAGACATTCTTTGGGAATGCAGCGGGTGTGGTATACAGAGGGGTAGGTGTTTGCTCTCAGTTGGTTGGTTAGTGGTGTCAGCCAACATGTCATTCTTGTGTGGGGTCGCTACATATGGTGTTGCCCGGCATAATCTGCTAGCATATTTAGTTGGCACGAAATTTAGCATTCTTTGAAGGTTAGTACCTACGTAGGCAGACTATTTATGATCGTATCTTGGTGGATATAGTTGGTTAGTTTGTGGGAAAGCTGCGGGAGAGCCGGATGGGTTTGTGTCCTGCCATGCCTTCTACTCCAGTATATATGGATGGAGGCCTCGATATTCCCATAGGGTGGTCCATTGGGAGCTGTCATCTCAAGGGCTTTGCAAATTAAACACGGATGGCTATTCACTAGGCAACCCGGGTGCTATTGGTGGGGGTGGTGTACTTAGGGATTCATCTGGTGCTTTGTTATTTGGGTTCTCCATTCCACTCGGGAAGCTGACAAGTACTCAAGCTAAGACCAAGTCGCTGCTCTTTGGGATGCAACAGTGCCTTTTAGGAGGTTTCTCCAGGGTATAGGTGGAGGCGGATTCTCTAATGTTAGTCAACATCCTCCGAGTCAAGTCTAGGTGCCTGCGGTTGAATCGGTCGGAAGTAGACATAATACAGGCAATCCTTGGTTTGGAATGGACAGTGGGACATTGTTATCGCGAAGCGAACCAGGTGGCGGATGTTTTGTCTAAGGTTGGGGCGCATGCTTCGGATATTGTCATTTATACCTCACAGTCGGAGTTACCAAGACTCGCTATAGGAGCCATGGTTTTGGATAGATCAGGAACTCCTGTCATACACATTACAGTTGTTCACAAATAAACGTCGTTGTAACTATGTTTTGAGGTTTTTAATAATACAAGGGGGTGGCATCCCTCCCCGTATAAGGGGTTAGCCAAAAAAAAAAAGATTTGCCAAATTATGATAACGAAATTTTAAATTACTTTGATTTACTCAATACATTTTACTTTTTTCAAAAAATATTCTATTTGGTGCCCTAAGGCATGTAGCATATCAAAAATGAAGGAGGTCCAATATTTAAGTTTTAAAATCACATCCACCCCTAAACTGCAACACGTTCTTGGAAGAAATTTACTCTTTTTGCAAAATAGTAACAACTGGGAAATTTCATATCCTATGGCATTAGAGCACAAAAGGACAAGTTGTCGAATTTTTTTAACATCTAAAATAAACTATTAATTGTTTTTTTGGTACCTTAAAATACATGTTGCTCATGGTTGTTGCTGCTATATTTTGGCTTCTTAGACTTAGACATTCACGCTTTTTTTTTAATGTTTGTAACCTTTGAGTAATATACTTGTAATTTTACAATATGGTACAACTAAGGGCAATAATGAAAAGCAATTAATTTGTCTCACAAAATGAGTATCTTAAACATATATAAGGACACTTGGTACAATGCAAGTGGTGAATTATTTAAAATCAATCCAAGAAAAATGTTTTACTTCAAGAAAAAGGAAATGAAATGGAATACATAAAAATGTTGTAACACATAGGGAATATAATGAATATAATGCAAGGGCATATAATAAGTGATTTAAATCCTAGGGTAAGGCAAGTAATTTGGGGAAATTGTGTTTTAAAGTGAGGGTTCTCACACTCTCTCCCCCTTAAAGAATTTCGTCCTTGAAATTTTCACCTTGATTATTGAATAACTCGGGATACTTGGTACGAATGTCTTCCTCCACTTCCCAGGTCGCTTCCTCTACCTCATGATTTCTCCACAAGACCTTTACCAAGGGTATTTGTTTAGTTCTCATTTCCTTCACCTTTCGATCTAAGATTTGCACAGGCCTTTCCTCGTAAGTTAAAGATTCATCAATGTCAATTTCCTCTGGCTTCAGTATGTGAGTAGGATCTGAATGATACTTCTTCAACATAGAAATGTGAAACACATCGTGAATTCTGGAAGGTAACCCTTCATCCCTCCTTTAATCTTTCAATTCATACAAAGATTGATGGTTAGTTTTCATGGGTTTGAAACCCTAATCAAGTTTATAGGCTAGCGGACTTGAGGAAACATTTATCTTGCTTTATATTCTAGGCTAGCGGTCTTGAGGAGACCTTTAGGTAGCTGACTTGAGGTCTTATTACTTGATTGTTGTTGTTTATGTGATGAGTGATATGATTTTGGCTTGAGAAGAAGAGAGAAAGTTGGAAAAATCGTGAGAGGAGAGCTGGCTGAATTTGTTGTTCTTGTTGTCCTGCTTTGAATTCAAATTTTGTCGATTATAAGGCTGCTAAATTGATTGATGTATTATGTGTGTAGAAAGTGTCTTTCGAATACCACCTAAAATGGTTGCATAAAACTTGAGTTTTGGAGAAAGTTCGAAATCTGGAAACTGGTTACTAGGGAAGCGGACAGTAGTTCTTTGTCTGAACATTACTCTTTGTACAAAAGTCAAAATTGAGTGCCGTTTGTGGCATTCGAAACTAGACATTCAGAGCTTTCAAATGGTATAGGAATCCCTTGCTAGTTCATTTTGAGTAAACCGTAGCGAATCGGCAGATTAGACTAACCTGCTTTGCTTGTCTATCAGAGAGAAACTACGAAGCTTCATCTTGTGGCTCGATTTTGTCTCACTTGTCAAACGATTTTGAAAACTATTTCTTCTGATGAATTGTAGAATTTTGAGTCTAGTTTCTAACGCCTTAAACCATTCTCAATTTGGACTTGTATAGAGCTAGATATGGTCTGATTTCAAAACTGTGTTGAGGCCTGGTGACTAGAAATTTTCTGAACAGGTTGTGAAAATCAGCCAACTTTAAACTATTGTTTCTTGCTGCTCCAAACTCCAAATTTAGTTCTGTTTGTTGTGTTTGAAACTTGATTTGGAAATCTTTCTGCGTTATAAATTTCAGAGGCTGATTCACTTCCTGTGAATTTTGCCGAATTTCCAAACATTGCAGAAAAACCAAGACTGGTTCTGTCCTGTTTTCATGAAACTATAACTTTGATCTGAAATTCGAATGCCTTCTAGTTAGAGTCTGGAAAAAATGTCTCCGCAGAGTTTTAGTACTTTGAATCTAGTTTCCAACGGTATAAAGTTTTCCATTTTTGGACTTACGAAACTCGAGATACGATTTTTCCAAGTAGTGTCACACTAACCTGGAAAATTTTCTGTTTTCAAACAAATATTCCTTTTAAGAACTTTTCATCCTCCTTTGCAATCGTTAGACTGTTGTAGGTGAAATTTCATGGTGGAATACACGGTTCCTTTAGTACTTTAAACTTTTATTTTAAATCTTGGTTTCCGAAGGTTAAACCTCTCTTGATTCATTTTCTTGGTTATTCCACTTTCTTGATTAATGACACCTTATTTTATACTTGAGAAATGAACTTCAAACCCTAGTTTTTGCCTCGATTTTCGTGATTTTAAACTCCAAAAAGGGAGCATTTTAGGTAGAGTAGTTCTTGGTGAATTGCACTACTTTTGTGCTTGAATTTTGGAACCTTGGCTTTGATATTTTTCTATGAAATGAGTGGAGTTTTTAGATGAGTTTTATCTCCATTAGTTTGAAAAATGTGAACGTCCTTTATACTCTAACTTTTGGGTCATGAGATTAGAAGTTTTGGGAGATGAAAACTACCTACCTTTTTCTCGATTTTCGTGCCAAAAGTGAAATTGGTACTTTCTTTTGAAATTGAGATTTACTTACCATGACTCGAATAAAAAATGACCTTTGAGTTCCCTTTGAGCATTATTCCAACGTTTTAACGAGAAATGCTCCTTTAACTTGATTCGAACTTGTGACCTTAAACATTCATTTGTGAATCTCGATTTTCAATGAAATAAACCCTTTTTGATGCATTGTTCTAGTTCTAGGTAAACGAATTTTTTTTTCTTTGTATGCTCAATGGTCTAGGGTATCCGTGAGTGATGATTGGTAAATATTTCTTCAGGTGCTCAAGAGGGATTCGAAAGGAATTTTGGCAAGGACCACTAAAGGACTTATTTGCTCACTTGCTTTTGAATTGGTGAGTGTCGAGTGCATAACTTGTTGTTTGATACTTGAATTGTTTCTTGTTAATTAAGTGATTTGGACTTGTCGAGACAAGTGTGTACTTTATTGCACTCGTTCTCTTTTACTTGCTTTAATAATTGACTTGCTCAAACTTGAAAATTATACTTGTGTGTGACTCGACGTCTATTGGAGAGCCATCTCATCGACTTATACTCATGCTCGTGTGGACGCCCAAAATTCCATTGGGTAACCTTGTAACTCGAGCGGGCATGGGCTTGGTCGAGAAGTTTGGTGAACCATGGAATATTATAAAGATTGATCTTTTGAAATCTTGCTTGGCATACTCGTGTAGTATCGCCCTTTCGTGCGTATTTGGTTACGGATCCAAGAGGGTGAAATGATGGATGGAGGTAGTAAGTGGGGTTTCTATGGACTTGATACCTACCCAGTTGGCAGAGTGTTATCACGTGGAGGTATTGGATCGAGTCTTGGCAAAGCAAGTGGAAATCAGCTCCCGAGAGCTCCCGTATCCTTATTGAGTGTGTTTTATTGTTATTTGTGAATTACCCGAACTTTCTAGCTTTATTTCTTGAACTACGTATTTGCATGTTTTTCTTGGCCTCACTGAATGCTAGCTCACCCCATTAGTTTGTTTTCCTTAACAGAAACTCGGAATAGAAAGAATTTGGGAAAGCCGTACTGATTACTTCTAATTAGAATTTTGGATGTAAATGGTTTAGTCGATGTTGGATGTTTGTAATTTTAGGGGAATTTTAATGTACCTTTGGAAACTTGTGATATAAGATTTGAATGTTTATTTAAGGAAGACACCTTTATTTGTATCTATTTTTATTTTTGGTTGTTTATTTTTAAGTTTAAATTTGACTTGTATCGAGTCCTGGCGAGAGTTAGGCAGGCGTTCTGTGGATACCCTTGGGTTTACTCTAGGGAGAAGTGGGGGCGTCACAAAAAATGGATCGGCTGGAGTTATCACAAACACCATCCAAGGGGCACTGAGACAAGAGTTAAGTTGGAGAATCCGAAAGCTCCAATAACGAAGGGCGTGAGGACCCGATTTTTTCTTACTTTTATTTTATTTCACTGGCCTATTTAATTATTTAATTATCTATTTTCTCCAATTAATTTATTTCATCCATTTTAATTTTATTTGCATGGGATAATGTCTCATTTATATTTCTAAAACGTTTCGTTAGCAAATTTAATTTTTCTGCGACTCGTTTAGCGAGAAATAGTGAATGCACGTTTTTCAAGGTAAATTCGATCCGAGAGTACATTAGTCTTGGAGAACTAAGGATGATTAATAGTAGACTAATAAAAGTTAATTGAGGGATTAGATGTGAGTGAGTTAAGTTAAGCTCAATTAGTAGCATTAATTGCTCACCAATCGAATGTTGACTTTTGTGCACCAAGACACCTTTATGTCAAATCCTTCTTACACAACCTCACATCACCACCTATCCCTTTTCTCTTCCCTCTTGGCCGAACCTCCCTTGGTCATTTCTTCTTCATTCTTGCTCCCCAAGTTCTTCTTACTCTTCCATCCAAAATCACCAAGAGAACTTGCAACTCCTTGCTAGCTTAACTTGGAACTTGAGAACATCTTGAAGAGAAGAGAGGGCCAGCTATTTGGGGCTGTTTTGGGGAAGTTTCTCGCTCAAAAAATCTAGGGTTTTCTCTTGTGTTTGGAAGGTATACACATCTCTCACCAAAACTCTTGCTTTCTTGTTTCATTTCTTGGCTTTAAAGCTTGTAGTTTCCTTGTTGTTGTTATTGGTTGGATTTGGTTGGTTGAAGTGGGCTCTATGAACTCCCACCTTGGTTAATGAGGGCTGTCATGATGTTTATCTGTGTGTTAGTGTGTTTGTGATGAGTTTCAATGGAAGGAACTAGAAGAGGAAAATGAAAGAGAGAAACCGAGAGGAGAGGGAGAAGTGCTGGACGAAATTTTTAGTTTTTGTTACTCTATTTTGATGACATATTTTCGTGACTTTCTTGGTCCATTTGAGAGCTGATATGTTGAGTTTTAAGTAGACAAATTTCTAGCCAAAAACTCTTTGATTTGGTGCTTCAAAAATGCATGAAAAGATTGGCCAAAAATCTGGAAATTTTCCTTTCCCTACTCACCGAATGGTCAAATCTGTTTTGGGGTGTTTTGTTCCAAACATTTTGGTGCTATTAAACCATCAATTATTCAATAAATGTTTCTGGAACCTTGGTTTCAAAAATGGAGCAAATTGGGGCTGATTTCGTTGGACAAAACTTTTGGAAGAGAAAGAATGATAGGGTTGGCAGATTGGTTTTGAAGAATTTCACAAACTTTAGTCGTTTTGTTAACTGCCTTCCCGTGCTATTTTTTACCTAAATTTTTGTAGGGAAGTATTGTATATATGGAAGTTTAAGTGTACCAAATTTGGTATAATTTCAATACCATTTTGATGCCCACATGATGCCCCAAAGATTGCTCTTCAAAACTGGGAAACTGTATCTTGTGGCTCAATTTCGTCTCACTTGTGAAAGGAGTTTGAAAATGATGTCTTCTGATGATTTGAAGAATTTTGAATCTAGTTTATAACTCCATAAACCATTCCCAATTTGGACTTGTGTAGAGTTAGATATGGTCTGATTTCAAAACTGCGTCAAAGCTGGAAACTGGAAAATTGTTGAACAGGCTATGAAATCCAGCCATCTTCAAACTGATGTATCTTGTTATTCAAAAATCTGAATTTAGTCCCACTTGTTATGTTTGAAACTTTACTTGAAACTTTCACTGTGTTATAAAAGTCAGAGGTTAATTCAGTGACTATGAATTTTACCGAATTTTCAAACTTGGCTGAAAAACAAAAACTGGTTCTGCCCTGTCTTCATGAAACAGTAATTTTGAGTTGAAATTCGAATGATTTCTAGTTGGAATCTGGGAAAAGTGTCTTCTGAAAAGTTTAGTACTTTGAATCTAGTTTCTAGCATATAAATTTTCCTATTATTGGACTTACCAAACTCAAGATATGATTTTCCAAGTATGGTCGCGCAAAGTTGAAATTTTCTGATTTCTTAAGAAATGAACTTTTAAGAACTTCCAACTTCCTTTTGAGATTGATGGTTCATTTTAAACTCGATTTCATGGATAATACAAGTTTCCCTTGTGACTTTAAATCATTATTTTTGAATCTCGATTTTTGATGAATTAAAACTTTTAAAGGCGTTGTTTAAGTTTTGAGCAAAAACATTATCTCCCTTGAATGTTAAGTGATCCAGAGTATATGTAAGTGATGGTTGGTCACTATTTCTTCAAGTGCTCAAGAGGGTTTCGAAAGGGATCCCGGTGAGGACAATTGAAAGGCCTTATTTGCTCACTTACTTTTGAATTGGTGAGTGTCAAGTGCATGGATTGTTGTATCTACTTGATTGATCTTGCTTATATACGTAAACATGACTTGACGAGGCGAGTGTGTACTTTATCGCACTCGCTCTCTTGTAATTGACTTGTTACTTAACTTACTTGAACTTGACTTGTATTGAACTTGAACTTGAATGTCGATTGGAGTGAACCTCGTCGACAAATTATACTTGTACTTGTGGGGATGCCCGAAACTCATTGGCTAACCTTACGACTCGAGCTGGCATGGGCTTGGTCGAGAAGCTTGGTGAACCATGAGAAAATTATAAAGTTTGATCTATTAAGATCTTGTTTGGGATACTCGAGTAGTATTTTCTTTCCTAGTTGACGTGCAGGCCCTGTAGGGGGTGTAACGGTGGACGGAAATTTGGTGAAAGTGGAGTCTACAGATTTGATACTTGCTCGATTGACGGAGAGTCAACGTGGGATATTTGGTTCAAGGCCTTGGCTAAACTGTATGGAGTTAGCTCTTAAGAGCTTCCGTATCCTTATTGATTGTGTTTTACTTTCCCTTGTGAATAACTTGAATTTGATGGCTATTTCTTTTGTATAAGCTTTATTGGTACTTGAACTTATCCGTTTGCATGCTTTTCTTGGCCTCACTGAACGTTAGCTCATCCCCGTAGTTTGTTTTCTTTAACAGGGACTTGAAGTGGAAAGATTTTGGAGAAGCTGACTTGATTACCTTTTGATTAGAAATTGGATGTAAATGACTTTATTTTGGTACAATTATGGATGTAATTGAGTAGTTGGCTTATGGTGGTTGTATTTTGGGAAATTTGATGTATCTTTTGGAAACTTTGTGAAGTAAGACTTGAATGACTATAAGGAAGCGACTTTCCTATATATTGACTTTTATTAATGGTTGATTACCTTTAAATTTAAATTTGATTCGTATCGAGCCCTGGCGAGAGCTAGGCAGGCGGCCCGCCGATACCTTAGGGTTCGCTCTAAAGAGAAGTGGGGTCGTCACAAAGGGTCTGAATAGAGGCCGAGACTAAGACATCGAGAGAATAGTCA
This sequence comes from Coffea eugenioides, assembly GCF_003713205.1. Lineage (NCBI taxonomy): Eukaryota > Viridiplantae > Streptophyta > Magnoliopsida > Gentianales > Rubiaceae > Coffea > Coffea eugenioides. The sequence continues at coordinate 13,967,097 of NC_040045.1, forward strand.
AGGAGGTGATCCTATTAAAGGGATGAAAATGAAGATTCCAACATTTCAAGGGAGGTCAGATCCCGAGACTTACCTCGAGTGGGAGCAAAAGATGGAAAATATATTCGAGTGCCACAACTATTGCAAGGAGCAAAAACCAAGCTCGTGGTAATCGAATTTACTAATTATGCGATTGTTTGGTGGAATTAGTTGTGCACTAGTAGGAGACGAGGTGGAGAACCTGCCATCACCACTTGGATTGAGCTCCGAGGCATCATGAGGAAGAGATTCATCTCGAGCTACTACTATAGAGACTTGTACCAAAAGTTGCAGACTTTAACACAAGGAGGTCATAGTGTCGAGGATTACTACAAGGAGATGGAGGCCACCATGCTGAGAGCTGATGTCGAAGAGGACCGTGAAGCCACCATAGCTTTGTTTCTCAACGGACTATGATCCGACATAGCTAAAAGACTTGAGTTGCAGACTTACATAGAGATTGGCAAAATGGTTGACAAGGCCATGAAGATTGAACAGAAACTCAAGAGGAGGGGTCAACCACAGTGATCAAGTTACACATACTCGACACCACCTTCCAGACCGAGCCAACCACGAAGATATTTTGCTGACTCCAAGCAACCAATCAAGCCATTTACTCCAAGGCTGAAGTCAAACCTATCTAAGGGAAGCACTAAAGCATAACCTAAGGTGTCTTAGGAGCCTTAAAAGGGGAGAAGTCGAGACACCAGATGTTTCAAGTGTCAGGGATGGGGACACATAGCTAGTCAGTGCCCTAACCAATGGGCAATAATCATGCTCCCCAGTGGTGAGATAGTGTCAGACAACAAATTTAGTATGAAGGAATGCTGCCACTCATGGATGAGGAAGAAGAATTGGGGGAAAAGTACCCCATTGATGAACAAGTCGGGTTAGGACTTGTTACCCGGAAAGCATTAACCGCCTAACTCAAGAAGGAGGATGCTCAGGGCGAGAACATCTTCTAGACGTAATGTCAAATCTAAGACAAAGTGTGTAGTTTGATAATCAATGGAGGTAGCTATACTAACGTGGCAAGTGTGTTGATGGTTGAAAAGTTGGAATTGGTGACCATGGATCACCCCCCGACCCTACAAGCTCTAATGGCTCAACAACAGCGAAGAGATTCATGTCTCCAAACAGGTACTTGTTTCGTTTAAGATTGGTAGATATGAGAATGAGATTCTATGTGATGTAGTATCTATGCACGCTTGTCATATCATACTTGGTAGACCCTGGCAATATAATAGGAAAATTTCCGTTAATGGGATTAGTAACAAGTACACCTTCACACAGATATAGGAAAGTTACATTAGTTCCTTTTACACCTAAGCAAGTACATGATGACCAACTTAGCTTGCAGAGAGAGTTTGAAATGGAAAGGGAGAGAAGAAAATTAGTGACTAAGGCGGAAGATAATGAGTCAAAAGATCGCAAGGGAAATTCGGTTGAGATAGGGAAATTAGGAAAGAAATTGAATTTTCTTGTGAAACTCAAAGTAGTAAGGTGAGCTCTAAATGCAAGGTAATGTTTATCATACTTTTAGTAAAGAGCTTTTATTGATTACTAATGAGTTAGACCCAACTTTGTCGAGAGAGGTAGTATTTCTTTTGTAGGAATTCGAGGATATTTTTCCTAATGAGATACCAAGTGGATTGCTATTTGTCCGAGGGATTGAACACCAGATTGACTTCATCCCTGGAGCAGCCATTCCTAACCAACTAGCCTACAAGAGAAACCCTTAAGAGACTAAGGAGTTTCAACGACAAGTCAATGCGTTGTTGACCAAAGGTTGGGCGGGGGAGAGTTTGAGTCCGTCTGTAGTACCGGTGATTCTAGTGCCAAAGAAAGACAAGCCATGAAGAATGTGCATCGATTGTCGCGCAGTTAATGCAATACGATAAAATAGTATCACCCTATTTTTAGGTTAGATGATATGTTAGATGAATTGCATGATGCAATTGTGTTCACTAAGATAGACTTGAAAAATGGATATCATCAGATTAGGATAAAGGAAGAAGATGAATGGAAAACTACACTCAAGATTAAGTATGAGTTGTATGCGTGGTTAGTTATGCCTTTTGGGTTAACTAATGCACCTAGTACTTTTATGCGCTTAATGAATCATGTGCTTAGACCATTCTTAGGAAATTTCATTGTAGTCTATTTTGATGATATACTTTTTTATAGTTGTAGTCTAGAGGAATACTTAGAGCATTTGAGATTCATTTTTGACGTACTTTGATGGGAGAAGCTATATGCTAATCTCAAGAAGTGCATCTTTTGCACTGATAGACTTGTTTTTCTAGGTTTGTAGTTAGTGCATAGGGTATATAGGTGGACAAAAGCAAGCTCCAAGCCATACAAGATTAGCCAACACCTATATCCATGACTGAAGTTTGAAACATCCATAGACTTGTGAGCTTCTATCGGCGATTCATAAAGGATTTCAACACCTTAGCCACCCCATTGATTGTAGTTGTCAAGAAGAATGAGAGATTTGTCTGGCGAGAAGCTCAATAATAGGCATTCGAAATCCTTAAGCACAAACTCGCATATGCACCTGTTTTAACTTAACCTAATTTTAATAAGACTTTTGAAATTGAGTGTGATGCCTTAGGTATTGGAGTTGGTGTTGTATTGAAGCAAGCAGGGAAGCTGATCGCCTACTTTAGTGAGAAGCTTGGTAGGGCAGCGCTCAACAACTCAACATATGACAAGGAGTTGTATGCTCTGATTCGAGCGTTAGAGATGTGGCAGCATTACTTGTGGCCCAAGGAGTTTGTGATTTACACGGACCACGAGCCTTTGAAGTACCTAAAGGCACAACACAAATTAAGCAAGAAGCATGTTCGATGGATTGCCTTCATTGAATCATTCCCTTATATTATCAAATATAAGTCTAGCAAGACAAATGTTGTTGCCAATGCACTATCATGCAGGTACACCCTACTCACCGCTTTAGATGCTAATATTATAGGATTTGAGTTTATTAACAACTTGTATCAGAATGACAATAACTTTGGGGTGATTTATGAGTCTTGTAAGGTATCTCATAGGAGTAAGTTCTTCATTTCTAATGTTGATAAGTTATGATTCCTATTTGCTCAATCTATGAATTCTTGTTAAGGGAATCACATGGTGTGGGACTAATGGGACATTATGGGGTATCTAAACGTATTCTATTTTGTAGGAACACTTCTACTGGCCATGTATGAAGTGGGATGTGGAGCGCTTCATTGACAAGTGTTATCACGTGCAAACAAGCCAAGTTTAAGGTACACCCACATGGTCTTGACACTCCTTTACCTATACCGAAGGAGCCATGGGTGGACCTGTCTATGAATTTTATATTAGGGTTACCTAGGTCTAGAAGAGGCAATGACTCTATCTATGTTATTGTAGATAGATTCTCCAAGATGGCACATTTTATTGCCTACCATAAAACTAATAGTACATCTCATACAACTAACCTGTTCTTTAGAGAGATAGTGAGATTGTATGGTGTTCCTAGATCTATAGTGTCTGATAGAGACGTGAAGTTCCTTAGTTATTTCTGGAAGACCTTGTGGTCTAAATTGGGAACTAAGCTATTGTTTTCAACAGCTAGTCACCCATAGACTGATGGTCAAACAGAGGTCATTAATAGGACAATCTCTACCTTGTTGTGTGGTATACTGCATAAGAATCTTAGGGCGTGGGAAGAGTGTTTACCTCACGTCAAGTTTGTATATAATAGAATGGTACATTCTGCTATACAATAGTTGCCATTCGAGGTAGTTTATGGTTTTAATCTACTGACACCTTTGGATTTAGTACCTTTACCTATTTCTGAACAAGTGAACTTAGATGGTAAGAAAAAGGTAGAGTATGTTTGCTAGTTTCATGAGAAGGTACGAGCTAATATCAAGAAGCGGACATTGTAGTATGCTACACAAGCCAATCAGGAGAGAAAGCGCGTGGTATTCGAACCAGGTAACTGGGTTTGGCTTCACCTTAGAAAGGAGCATTTTCCGATCTAGTGTCGCAACAAGTTGCTACCACGCAGGGATGGATCTTTCCAAGTATTCAAGCTCATCAATGATAATGCCTACAAACTTGAGCTACCAAGTGAATACGGAGTTAGTGCCACCTTTAATGTATCTAACTTGAGTCCTTTTCTTGCAGCGATGAAGTCGATTTAAGGGCAAATCCTTTTCAAGAGCAGGAGACTGATGGAGTATCCAAGGCTATCTAGATCGATCCGAGCACTCAAGTTGGGTCCATGGTAGTCCCAATGGGCCCAATGACACAAGCTCGAGCCAAGCGCTTTAACGAGTCACTGCGAGCATGGTTTGAATTGTCCAGGAATCAGTTGGAGCGCCAAGCATAGAGTCACTACAAGTCTTGTTACTTTGCTCCAAGCCATTGTTGAAGATGCTTGAATTAGTTGCTAAATAATATAGTCCAACCTTAAGCTTGGGTCAGTGTTTCTTTGTTAGGGTTTTGGGATGCGTGTTAAGGTCCAGTTAATTGTGTCATTTCTTAAGCCCATGTTTATGCTTTCTTGTGTCAAGACACATACAACATTGGTCTTCATTCGTTAATGATAGAATATGATTATTTCACAAAATTTTCCCAGAGAGTTTGCTCTCTTGGCTCTACAAGCTATCCTTGTATATCTAGAATCGTCTAGTGTTCGTTCGGATTATCAATCAAGAATAACGTCCTTGATTGTGGTGGCTCCTAACAATTCCTAGGATTTGCTAATTCATAGGATTAAGGGTCAAGATAGTATTGAGGTTCCAATCATGGATATTAGAGGGGTCTAGAGTACGAAATTCTGCCAATTTCAAACCTATAACAATTGCCATCAATCTGAGGTTCATTGTCGCGAATTTCGTCATCAACGGGATTCATATCACACAATCAACCAAAGAGCAGTTTTGTCTGATTCTGATTATTTTTTATAATATGATTTTACAAAATCTAAAGTAAACGAGAACAAGGCCTAGCCTCCTTCATTCAAAATGTCTCACCATTACTAGAATTAGTATGTGGATTAAGTATACAATTTCTGACAAAATACTACATTTTTTGACAATAGCATATGATAAACTTTTCTCTAGACCCGTGATCCATACAATTTGCACGTTAATTTTAAAATCAAGAAATTGAAGTGTATGTCATCTATTATATAATCTAGCGACTAAGAAGATCTCATTCTAAAAATAGTTAACAAGACTAATACAACATGTTTTTTTAATTCTTAGATCCATAAGGAATTATTTTATTATAGCATGACATTGTGAAAGGAAAAGTCAAAAGGTTCATTTAAGAGTATGTACTGATTCAACCATGACAAGATCTTGTATTAACACATATGCACTAAATGTGTAGGGGTGTGCCAAGACAGTTCCGTTTTCTGTGATGTGGCAAAATGTTATTGGACAATTTGTGGTCGTACTTGCACGTGACAATTGCACGTGTTTGTGCAAAAAAAAATAATTTCCGAATGAGAATGTTGTTATTATATTTTTTAAAAGAATGCCACATTTTTTTATTTCTTATTCTTATTATAATAACTATTTGCCTTCACTTTCTTTGTATCCTATTGGACCGCTTTAGCATTTGTCTTTCGCCTTTTCCCAGATGTATCGGGACTTGATTGTGGTCATTGTAATAATTCAGTTCAGTTGACCATAAGGACAATTGTATTACAATTTTGTCCTCCCATCGCATTTTTCTTACCGATGACAAGAAATTGGTTTTGGTTTTACTGTTTTCTTCATCTTCTTCGTGCTCATGTCAAGAGGTAAAATTCTATTTACCCTTGGGTTGTATTTGTAAAAAGACATATTTTCATTACTGTTGACGGCTATTGAAAGGAGTTTCTTGATTTGACTATAGCACTTTCTTTGCTCTGTCGGACCCATCGCTGCCGGTAAAGCCATGCATTGTTGCCCGGATTTGCTGCTTATGCTAATGGTTAGTGATGTGTTTACTCTTTGCATTCCTTTTTTGTGTCATTGTTTATAGCACGACATCCTATCTTCTCTCTTACATGATTGTCTTTGGCAGTTGCTTTACTCAGTTCTTATTTTCTCTTTTATTGCTCTGTTCCTTCGAAGCCTCTTCTTGGTTTTGCTCTTCTTAATACAGATTGGTCAGGTGAGCTTTTTCTTTTACTGAACTATCTCATCTATAATGCTGTTTATTCTAATATGTTTTTTGGTTGGTCATTCGTGGACTAACTCAGCTTTACTTACTTTGTTTATGGGTGTTTTGTATTTTGCCGTTGCATTAAGGTAAGCCTATTTTAAATTTCCTGTCTTCTTTGATTCTTTATTCTACCTTTCATTTATCCATTATTTGTTCTTATTTGTGTTTTGCCCTTTTCCCCTGTTTTCCCTTTACATTTTGCATGCAGCTTTCTTCGTCTATGGTTGCTGTAAGGAACTTTCTTTCTTTGTCATCTTCTCTTACATATCTGCAGCTTGTATTGTTTCAGGTTAGCTGATCATTCTCTCTCTTTTTTATAGCTTTTTGTTCTACCAGTTTTTTGTTTCTTTGCCATCTTCTATTATATACTCTGCAACCTTTTTTTTTTCTGTAGGTTACATGTTCGTTCTTTTTTCCCCCGTTTTACTTTTTGTTCTGGCAGTTTTTGTTTCTTCTTAAACTCCTGGAAAAGGATATGAGTTTGTCCGAGAATTGTTCCACAGTTCTTATTCATATCGTTCGTCGACTGACTTCACAGGAAGTAAAGTAAGTTTGATTCTCAATTTTTGAAATTGACAAGCTTTTAATTAATATTTGGCGCTCTTCTCTGTTAACTTCAAAATTATTTCATTCTTTTGGGAGTTTTTGTGACGTGAAAAGCTAAGTGCACGCTTATTTCTAACATGTTTGCAAAATGATTGCTGAATTTTGGGGAATTTGGAGTTTTAATTGAAAAAAAGCTTCGAAATTGATGGAAATTCTAGAGTTATGCAATCGATAATATGGTAAGGAAAACTCATGTATATGCTCTTAATAGCTCAACTAAATAATTAAAACTCCATGTTTTAAAAGAATTTGGCTTAAAAGAACAGTCTTTCTGTAAAATATGGTAATACATTTTATAAAAAGTTTGTTTTTGTTGATTTTTTTTAAACAAAAGGGACAAATTTTATGTGCTATAAGGTAATTTTGGATTTTGAAAGTTCGATCTCAGGCAAATGAAGTAACTCCTAGACATTAAAATTGTGCTTCTAACATTAGCAACGAGCTGCTTTCTTTGTAAACTAATTAAACCTTTTTCACCACGTCAAGGCTGGAAAGCTTTGGATGTATGAAGTCTTATGATTTGTTTGAATTCAAAGTTTGAAAATTGTTCTGAGCTTACCTAAACTACTAAGTGATGTTATTATATTTATTTGCTTTTTTTTTTTCAATCAGCAAATACGGGTCTCCAAATTTGCCAGACCAGCGTAGCATTGAGCTGAGAGATGCTACTCCAAAGAAGAAGAAGCAATGTCATTGCAAAAACTCAAGATGCTTGAAGTTGTAAGTACAATTTGCCTCATTTTTAAGTTTTTTTTTTTTTGCATTGCAATTAGCATGTTTATCTTTTGCTTTTGCCACACAGTAGCAGCTTATACTTCAATCTTGTTATAAAGAGTACTTCAACTATATGAGAGATAAAGATGATGATTTGCTATTTTTTAGTATTACCTGCTACATGCAGCAGAATTTGGAGAAGTGGGGAAGCGTGTGTAGCTGCAATGGGGTAAGAACTTCTGCAATCGAGTTTTATAAGAGAGTCCCATGGGTCTTCTCTCATGCTCCATGTCCTTCAGTCTGAAGTGCTCAATTTTGGCATTATGCTTGAAATTGATAGACAGTGATTTATTACAAAATTCCGCAACTTACCTACTCCATTTTGTGTTCAGAGTAGTCTTTTAAGGTACAACTGGGGAGCCCTTATAATTTTCCCTTGGTACCCTGTATTTCATATGCATTATTATAATTAGCCAATTTATTATTATAGTTACTCATTAACTTTTTGTATCTGTAACATTATTCATAAACTATGTTATCCTTATTTATTAATGCTAATGAATTTCCTTTATTCTCTGTGGTTAATCAATAAACATGGTTTGATAAATAAAAATACTAAAAAAAAGGTAAAAATCAATTACAAATTGAACTTTACCTCCAATAACAATTTCCTTTTAACGAACATTTACCTTGTTATCCATCTTAGCTAGTTCACCTACTTCATATATAGCTATCTTTTGTTTTACCAAAAAAATTTACATTGAAATATGGTAGCATGCGTTTCTAAACCAAAAAATTTTCCACAATATATTTTACCATTATCCACCATTTCATTTGCAATTTATGAAATCATCACTTTCTACTTTATGGATCAAGCTTTAGATATAAACGGAATCAACATCAACAACTGACAAGCCATTTCTACTGCTTTTCCATTTATAACTTTTAATGCTTGCACCATTCTAACATTTTCAGCTATCATGTACACCACTCTCCTACATTTGTCCCTTTCTTACTTTTAATTTTCATTGTATGATTTCAGCCTATTTCACTTCCACACCCAACTCTCATCTTAATCATTCCATATTTATCTTAATCTAAACTTAACAGCCTATATAGTTCACATCCTTCTTCTTACTCTAACATCACACCAACTCTCAAATAACCAATTGCATTGATCCACCGCGCATGGCGCGGAGACCACCTCCTAGTATGTTCAAAAAGAGTACAGGTTACATTCTGCTGCTTCTGTCTACAGTTGTGTGAAGTATATCCTAGACCTTTTATATGTACTGATTCTACAGTTGTACTAGGTACAACTACTACATGAATATTATATATATCTAAGTCATCAACATCTTAAACTGGGAAAGCCATGCATGTGATTACCAAACTTTCTCTTTATTAAAGCAGATAGAGGACATTATCTTGAAAATATCCATGTTCTTGTGTCTGATCCCTTTTGTCCTGCTGAGTCATGCAAGTAAGAGTTAAGCCCAATATCAACCACCTTTAGCCCTACAAATAGAGTTCCAAATGAAAAATGCAGGCACCAATCAAGCAAAATCTCTCTGCAGACGAGGTTCATTGCAATTGCAGTTGCAGAGTGCAATACTAGGTAAAATCATGAAGAATCAACTCTCTAGTCAAGTGATCCAAAATTCAAGATGCTCAGCAGCATATTTACTTGATAAATCAAGAAAAAGATTATTGCAGAATAGTCATTCAGATGAATATCCCAAAGTTGAAAAAGGTAAGACATATTCTGTTCTTTCTGATTAAGGAACCATAGCAAATCCTATCAATATACATCATGAAGAATATAATTATCAACTAATATTATTGGATATATATATATATATATATGTAGGTGGAGTGGAGTCATTGATCAGTAGGAAATACAGATTCGGCATAAAAACAGACAATTTTGCAAAAGGCATCCGAGAGCATGGTAAGGATACATATTTAATTGACTTGGTGCCATACTGAAATCCTGGAGGGATTACTTCACATTCAGGGCTTGATTTTTCTGTTTACTGCTTTTTATTGGGATTGCGCATGAATATTTTGATTCATATTATTCTGCAATTACCTCAACATTTTCTTAAAACTTTGCAGTTAGATTGGCACCAAAGTTAACAGAAACGGTCAAGGGGAAGTTGAGCTTGGGGGCAAGAATTCTTCAATTAGGTGGAGTGGAGAAGGTGTTCAAGCAGCTTTTCAGCGTCACCGATAGTGAAAAATTGTCGAAGGCTTCTCAATGCTATTTATCAACAACATCAGGTCCAATTGCAGGTCTACTTTTCATTTCTACGAATAAAGTTGCTTTCTGCAGTGAAAGATCAATCAAAATTCTTTCTCCAACAGGAAAGCAACTCAGAATCTATTATAAGGTACTTCTTGCAGTCTGTTTATGATGATCTCAATGTATGTGGGATAATCTTCAGTAAAGTTACTAAGAAGACTTTTTCAATGTGCTTTGCAGGTTTCAATCCCGTTGAGAAAGATAAAGAGAGCAAGTGCAAGTCAGAATTTGGAAATACCATCACAGAAGTATATGGAAGTAGTTACACAGGACAATTTTGAGTTCTGGTTCATGGGATTCTTAAATCTCCGAAAGACCTTAAAGTTTCTTCAGCAGGTGATAGCATCTCAAGCTCAGTGACTAACAAATGTTGGTGAAGCATCAACAAGCCTTTACCCTCTTTTTTCTCTTGAGGTGTATAGATTGTACATGGAAGACAGCCGTGATGATGAAAATCTACTCTGTTGATATTGTAATGCAGGGTTACCAATTATTATCAAAATTGTAATCCTTTTATAATTACTGAAGTTTTTAGAGCATGATATTTGTGATAAGTGTACTGCATGGAGCATCAATCACCTTACCTTTCTGTGAAGATTACAAGCAATATCATAAAATGGCTTTGCTCATACACGATTGATTGATGTCCTTGTGCAAATTTATGCTTCTGAGATACAATTGATGACAAAAAACCAGAACAAGTTAAGTAACTCTAAAGTTTAAAGTTATTTTCTTTGTTTGAAATTATATCAACTCTGTCAAATCAACCAATTCAACAAGAAACTGAGAGAACGGAAACCTTGAAATGCTTAATGTCTCCAAATGCAACTCCTTTTATGATCTGAGATTTCAGTGGTACCACATGTGGACAGTGTGTAGAGGAGAAAATTAATGGAGTTGTAACACGAGTTGAGAGAAGTTCAAGTTCTGAAGTATTGTTCAGCAATGTAGTGGTTAAAGATGATTGTACAGGGTGACTTCTGCTAGTTGAAAAACTTTAGTTTTACACAGTTACTGTTTCTGGGAAGCAGAATCAGACCATCTATTATCATAAAGCTGTCAAGCTAATTTTGTGTCCTTACTTGATGAAGCCACAATGTGATTATCTTCTTCGTTACACAACACAAGTTGTGGATAACAAAATCAGATGTTAGAGCTAGTCACGCTTGTCATATGTTAGAGTTTTTATGGCAAAAATTGGGATTTGAGGTCTATGACTACCCCTTCATATGAAGCTGATCACTAAAAGAAAGCTGCCTAAGAGATGCATATACATAAGTGGAACAATACCTATACTAGAATTGCCCAATATGTTACAGAATAGTATCATTACTTTGGTTGCATGAGGTTTTGGCTTTCGTGTGGATGTTTCCGTTGCCTGCCTGAGTAAGCACTATCCAACATATGCCTGTTCACGTCAAACCTTAATACTAGTCGCTTTTTGATTTCATAGCTAACAAACCATTCAAGAAGAAAAAGGTATCATGGTTATGCTTCATAAGCCAATTTTGCACTGCAATCCCTCAAAATGAATCTTTGCCCATGATTTAAGGTAAGTTGCATCAGAAACGGAAATTCCAGAACAGATGTTATAGTAAAGAAGCCAGGCAATATCTGTAGCAAGAAAAAAAGTCTCCCTGATATTCATTAAGATTGAATTGTCGAAAAGCTAATGAGGTGGGCAGATGTTTTTGTTTTCTAGACCAGGAAGCAAGCATGTTGTGATTGGAAAAAAGCTATACCCTGACAATTTTTAAGAAGCCTCTCTTTCTTGTTTTCAGCATACATGGTAATTTGTCAAAAGTTTTGCTCTCTGTAAGGTGCTTAGACTAATTATGTCACCAAAGTTGACGATCCATTTACAGTTTGAGACTCAGAATAAACATATCTTTCATTAGCTTATTCGAGGTTATTACACAGATCTCTGTTTTTCCATTCAATGTTTGCTGTAAAATGTATATCATTGAAGGACAAAGAATTCCCCCATCCAGATATTCAAACAACTCAATTTTGGTGAAACAAATTTTCTTGTGGAATTTATATACTTCAATTTTTGGTCTTCCAAAAACAAATTAGGATGAAACTCCGATTTCATTGGTTACCATTGTATTTCTTGTGTATCTAATTGATTTAGTTTGTAGTAATTCTTTAAAAAACTCTTACTTTATACAGATAGTGAGGAATTTGAATCCCACGGATTAGTTTTAGCAGGACTTGTGCTATTGTGATTCCACAAATGTCTTGATCTCAACATCCAGTTCACCAGAACAAACACTTCCTAGCTTTTTATCCATTTGCAGGAAACATGACATGATTGACGCAATCAAATAGTTTGAAACCAGATAAACAGTGTTTAACAGAGAATCTGGGAAGTATTCATGGATTCATTTTTTTGCTATGATGACTAAAAGCTGATCCCTAATAGAAAAGGGCAAGATCCAAAAACTGATTTTACTCCAAGTATAGTGCCAATAGAATAAGCATCCATTAAACAGAATCTCTTATTTATCTATTTTTTAAATCAGAATCTCTTATAAAAAAAAAACAAGTCCAATGGCATTGCCGAGTCCTGCACAGAACCATTAACAGACAAAATTCCTGAGCAAGTGATTAGAAACTCAATTAGTTTAGCAGCACACTGGTTTGTCAGGCTGAAGAAATAAGTAATACCTGGTACTGATCCAGATAAATGCATCCAAATTGGAAAAGTATGTTGTCAATGCCTTCTTTCTCGTTAATCCAGGATTAACACATAATACCTTGTTCTCTAAATTGTTAGTAATTGATTTTCTTGCAATTGCTGTTTTTTTATTCTAGTGGAGATTTGTGTATCAGAAACATAAGATTCAAGATCTTCAGAAACTGGAAGCTCATCATTTTGCAATTAGCATTACTTAAACTCAGCATAAACAGCAGAGAGAATGATATTTGATTACCGCTTTTAATTATTTCTCGTCCCAAGTGGGGCCTAATCGAAATACTAATACCTACCCTAAATACTTTGTCAGACTAGGAAGAATCCAAGTAGCTATACTATGAAGTAATGAGTAAAACAAGTACAAACAAAGATAATGTTGTCGCAGCCTATAAGTCTACTTTACGAGGCATATTCATATCATCCTTCTTATCTAAGTTTCACTTGACTGAATTTCAAAATGTTCTGATGTTGGCATTGCTTTTGGGAAACCAATCTGTTGAATGTATGATGTGGAATCGACGTGGTGATCATTTTTTGCAGAACAAAAAGTTATAGCAACGTATGGAGTGATCATATGTCGACCAATGCTACTGGCATATTCAACATTATTGACTTCCGATTCTTTCAGTTGGGATTCATTGTCCAGAGGTGAATAGACAGAGAAAGGTTGAGCACTGTAGTGATTGCTTTTTGCAATATTCTAGTTTATCTGCATTGCTGACCTACAGATCATATCGTTACATCTTAATCCTTTAAGTGGGGTATGAGGTTCTGACTTGCACGTGGAAGTTTTCATTGGTATACATTCAGCAGCAACTAACATGCATGTCCACAGGATTAGGAGCTTCTGCTGTAGCGTCGGAACGTGGGCCACCGTACTCTTTTGCCACGTTTGCCACTGGCTGCTTGGAAGAGCGCAGCCCCACCGTATGAACAGTGAAGTTGAAGTAAATACCACAGCCACTGGATAGCAAGAAAGCTTTAATAAGCCTCCCCTGTCATCCCTCCTCGCACCCCCCCCCCCCAAAACCCCAAAAAAAAAATGTTATAAAACCCTGAACAATTTAACTTTCTGAGAAAGTGATCGAAGATTAGTAGCTCAGCAGCTAAGTTTTTAGACTAGTCGATAGACTAGTTATGCAACTAAATCTTTCCTAATTGGACAGTGCCAGGAAGTTAATCTCGTTAATCAGTATTAGAGTTTTCCATGCAATTATCATTAAATAACTAGAAACGAATCATTTATTTATTAGTGTAAGGTGTTGTACAATTTCTTTTTTTATTTTGAGTTTGTACAATTTCATGTCATCTTTAGGTCAAAATTTGTTTGATTAGAATACTTTTCTTAAGTCTCACTAATCCCAAATCCCTGTATTTATTGGCAGGCGATTTTAGAATACCTTTATTAGCCTAAAATCATTTGAATGCATATATTCTTTTTTCTTGTTGGATATTTTAATAAAAAAAATGTCACATGTTTATTTTGAATTCAAACACAATAAATTGCAAATTCTTTAATGAATTTTCAGCTACAAATTCAATCATTCAAAAGTGTAACTTATGTTTTTAAAATGATATTTATGTCTTGAATTGTGTAACCTATGTAATGATAAGGTTTATGAATTCATTTAATGAATTTTTACCATTATACAATGAAGCTAAACCTTTTCAATTTGTAGATGAAAATATGAGGTATTAATTCCTCTTAATGTTGATATTTTAATACTCCTAATTTCTCAATTTATAAATAGAGGTATCTATCAACCAAATCTTACACCTACTTTGCTATTTTCTAAACTATCTTCTACTTTTCTTCCCCTCACTACTATTGGAATTTATAAGGCAAGGAACGGTATTATGTGAGATTTCTATCTCACTCCAATTGTGTAGATTAGAGTAGACTACAGTGAGATAAACTGGGCTGTTGTATCTTGGAGGCAACGTACAGAGACCTACTACATTGGAGAATACTCTGTAGGGGCACAAATTGTATTAAAGAGAGCGACTTTGTCTGCGCCTCAACCCATGCCAAACTAACTTTTATGGTACAAATTATTTGCAACTTTTTATGCAATATTAAGGTATGAGATTTTTGTTAATTTCTTTGTTAAATTTAATTAGAAAAATTAATGTTTCTTATATAATTATTTTGGCCCAGAACCAACAATTTTAAGACAATCTTATGCTTCTATTGAACTGCTATACTTATAGGCATTGAATTAGTTATCAGCTAATTAAATAAATTTATATGTATCTTGTGTGATTGTGATGAGAGTTGATAACAATCAATTAAGTAATTGATTGATAAATTCCATCAATTTACCAACTGCAATGCATTTTGTTAGATGCTAAAATTGCATGAAATTGAAATTCAGAAAAATATTTCTTGTGTTCAATGCCATGTACTGGCATACTTAGCAAAGTCACTAGACTTGTATTTGACTACTTCCTTTGTTTTGATTGCCAATTTGATGGTATAAAGGAACAACATACCTGCCTTATAATAATATAGTTAAAAGGTTAAAATAGTTGGTGCACTTACTTGAACTCAAGTGTTATAAATATATACTCCGTGAAATGTCTATATAACATGTGTGACACCCCCACTTCTCCCAGGGCGAACCCAAGGGTATCCGCGGGACGCCTACCCAACTCTCGCCAGGACTCAAGATAATTCAATTCAAACTTAACGATACCTACCAAATAATACAAGTCTAAATGAAGAAAAGTCGCTTCCTTAACTGAATATCCAAATCTTACATTATGTTCTCAAAAGATACATCAAGTCCCAAAATACAACCATTAAAAGTCGACTAAACATTTACAACCAAGATTTCAATCAAAAGTATAACCTATTCGGCTTTTCCAAAATCTTCCCAACCAACCTGTTAAAGAAAACAAACTAATGGGATGAGCCAATACTCAGTGAGGCCAAGAAACACACATGCAAGCACGTAATCTAAGTAGCAATCACAATTTAGTAAATAAATCAGTAGTATTCAGGAAATTAACAATTCGAGTGAGAAAAGTAAACAAAAACAATTCAAGGATATGGAAGCTCTCAAGAGCTAAGTTCCACTTGCTTTGCCAATGCTCGATCAATTACCTCCCCGCGATGACACTCCATAAACCGGGTCGGTATTTAGTCGGTAGAAACTTCACTTACTCGTTCCTTGTTCACCATTACTGTGAGAACCCAAAAAATTTTCTTATTTTCTAGGCTTTATTTTATTTATTTGCATGCATTTTCTATATTTTCTTTATTAGAAAAATTTTCTAGATAATTTTTATGAGTGAATATAGTTTTAAAGTCATTTTTCTAGTATAAATTAGTTCATTAGAAATTAGGAGTGTATACCGGATGTGGGACCCGCTAGTGCGATAAGTGTGATAAATTCGGCCAATTAGGTTAAATTTTGTATACCGGGATTAAATTACTAGGTGTTAAGAGATAATTAGAGGTTACCTAGATGGATTAATATTGGAGAGACAAAAGGATAACTTTAAGCCTACAAGGTGCCAAGTGTCACTTTTTAATTCAAACTTGACTTTGACCACTATTCACTAACTTTACTAAATACCAAAAATTGACCAAAAGTCATCTTCATCTTCATCCTTGTGGCCGAGCTCCATAGAGAGAAAAGAAAGGAAAGCCTTCAACTTGTTTTTCCATTTCTTGCACCAATCTTGTGATCCAACCATAGAACTTCAACTTTACTCCGTAAAAATCCTTGGTTAAGTAGTATTATAGAAGGTGGTGGATTTGTTTTGGAAGAAAGAAATCTAAGATACTACCTTTCTTGAGGTATCAAGGTATGGTGTGTACAAATTCATAGTTTGTTCTTAATAATGGTTTTATTAGTGGCTTTTGTGGCTAAATATGTTGATTTGTAGTAGGTTTGATGGTTGGAAGTGTAGTTTTGATGGATTTTTGATTTATTATTGATTTTTCTGTTTTTATATAGTAATTATTGTTTAGTCATCGAGTGATGGTTTGTTATAGTGTAAAATGGAGTTGGTATATGTTGGATATGATTGGTTGCGGAAAATTTCTGGTTTGGTGCAGAAATTCCAGTTTAGGGTTTCAACTAACCCTGTTCTGCCCGGTTCTATTCGGCCATGATGGAGGCCGAATCGGCCTTAGGTTAAAACATAAAAGTTGTATAAAATGATGTTTTATATCTGTCTATAAAATTTCAACCCAATCCGAGCACTGTAACATGTGAAAAGACAAAAATACCCCTGACTGCCATAGGTAGAGTTCGGTGGACAGTGTTGACATTTCACCGCGTCTGTTCACCCTAATCCGTACTGAATTAGCATGTGCTATGTCTTAGCTTTCCAACGGCCCTGAAAAAGCCTCAATTGGACTTTGGTAGCCTGAGTTGTTGTCGTTTAACAATCGTACGGTTGGCTAGTCTGATTATGAAACTCTGGTTCTGTAATTTGAAATTTTGATCTAGTTGCACTACGAACTGGACTGAGTGGTCTTCATCAAAATTGTAACCCTTTATCTTAGGTTCGAAACGGTTTAAATTTTACACCAATTCGATAAGCGTAGCTTCGGTTGTGTCCGATACGCTAAGCGACGTCAAACCCTTCTTTTGTTTTACGGCTTAAACTTCATTTCCGGACTTTTTCCTAGCTTGATTTTGTACCTATACGACACTGAGCCTATTGAACGGCTATTGAAATGAGATTATTTTATGAGTGACTTTGGGGTTGTCTAAACCATTAGCACCAAGTGTTCCTTATTTTCACTGTCAAGTTCTTTTGGCTTTGCATTAGTAGTTGTGGATTAGGTTTATGACTCGTGTTCGAGTCTCATTGTGTTTTCTTGAATGTTTTAGGGCGTGCCGGTGACCCAAGGCACTCGTTGGGTGGAAATTTGTGAAATCTCTTTGTTTGATTGGTGAGTGTACTACTCACATGATTGTTACTTCATGGCTTTGTTATACTTGAAATCTATGATTGAAATGTTTGTGTTTACTGATGATATTGGTTGAGACGAGGGTGTACTTTATCACTCTCGTACTCTATGGCTTATGTGATTGGTTACTGTATCAATTGAATTTCTCTTGAATGTACTTGAACTGGTGTCGTTGGACGTGTATCCAACGACCTTTACTGTTAACTCTGAGCTCAACCCCATTGGTGGTCAATTGAATCGAGCCAGCAAGGGCATGGTCGAGGAAATTGACAAGCCATGGGGACTGTTTTATGGAATCATTGGGTATGAAACTCTTGATTCCGGTATACTCGAGTATTACCATTTCTGAATTGGTTGGAGTTCAGGCCCGGTAAGGGGTATGTGAGGTGGACGGAAATTGGAGAAAAGTGGAGTCTATGGTATTGGTTACTTTGTATCCATTGACGGAGTGTCAATGAGGTGAGATCAAGTATGGCAAAAGTGGAAAAGGCTCTTGAGAGCCGTCCGTATCCTTTTCTCTCATTTATTGTGTGGTGTTAGTTGTGCTCACTTGATGAACGTATTTGAATTGTGTATCCTTGTGATTATGTACTCCTTGAATGCCTGAGTGATGGTACCTCATTGGGCGAAAACTCATTCCGTTAAATTTTGTTTTCCTTACAGGGAACAACCTTTTGGAGACTATGATGTTTTGAGGCACGAGTTGAGCTAGTTTTAATATATTCTTTTGTAAAGCTCCTCGATGGTTGGAAAAACCCTAAATGTACTTTGATCCAAATATTTTTCTTTTGATTTGTAAATTACAAACGTATGTGTATAAAAATGGTTTAACCATGTTCATGTATCATATTTGGTTGGAAATGTTCATTCTCTAGAGTTATATAACGTTATCTGTATTCGATTGGGTTGTGGCTGGATGGTGACGTGGCAGTCACTATTCATTTGCGATTCTGATTTTTTTTTCTTTTTTTATTTTTCCGTTTTGCGATTTTGAATCATGTAAGCGTGCTATTTTATTCCGAAACGTTTTAGATTGTGTATAACTGTCTGTAAGTGCCCGGTGCAACCCAATGAGTACAAACAAATTCACAATGATGCACAAAGATATATCAAATTTAAGTACAATAAAGAAAACTTAATTAAAGAGAAATGATAAGAAATGCAAACCAAATATCAAACCAATAGCCTCTTCAATTGATGGCGATGCTAACCAAGATGTACAATTGAAGGCTCACTCCTTCCTCACCCCAAACACACTTTGGTTGAGCCAAGGAGTTTTACAACAATTCTAGTTAACCCTCAACAACCTACACTTGAAAGATCACTCACCCAATTAAGAACTATTTTATACAAATGAGGCAACCTTCACCAAGGTTTTACCACTTCAAGTGATAGGTTCACCTTCACCAAGGTTTTACTCCTCCTAGAGAATAACCTTCACTTGAGCAACCTCACAACCCAACTTCCCCAACCCCTTATACAACCAACAAAGAATCTTTCTACTCAAAAATCTCACTTGTAAGCTTGTATTTTGTGTTGGCAAAAGTCCCGTGTCTTCTTGTGCTTTGGGGTGTTTATAGAAGGTGAGAAATGGCTCCAAAAGGCTCTCTCCAACGGTCAAATATTAAATGCTGTCAAAACTAGCCGTTGGCCTGTCGGACGTTCGAACCACCTGTCGGACGTCCGAACCCTGCGTCCAAACCACCTGTCGGACGTCCGAACCCTGCGTCCGAACGTCGTCAGAGAGTCATCAAATCTTTGCGAAATTTCTCGGACGTCCGATGCGATTGATGTACGTCCGAGGGGTGCGTCCGATCCTTCCGGACGTCCGATGCTTCCTCACGAGCGTCCGACAGAATATCCTTCCTGATGTTCTTCATCCTTTCGGACGTCCGATAGCTTCCTTTCGGACGTCCCACATGAGTGCCCTGTTTTTGCTTCTTCTTTTGTGCCACAAGAATCTGTTCTAACAAATTGCTCACATAAAAACATTAGCCCAGATCTACATTTTGGTTTGTTAATCATCAAAACCAAGGATTGATCGACCAAGGTCAACAATCTCCCCCTTTTTGATAATGACAAACAAAATGAAGATTTCTTTGATCAAATAAGTTCAAATAAAACTCCCCCTTAGAAAATGCCAACATACAAAGAAATTTCAATAAATCCTACTCCCCCTTTTGACATCAATCAAAAAGCAAACTCCCCCTTTATTTTCCAAATCAAGACCATATAGAATGACAAAGCTTCATGATACCAATTGTAATTTTTTATAGGGTTCTTGGGAGTTAGTACAACATGATCTAGCAATCCACATGAATTTCATACCTTTTCTCATATTTTTCTTTACATAGCAATCATTTTGCATATGTCCAAATTGACAACAAAAGTGACACATGATAGAAGTATTTTGCACATAAGTGGATTTAATGCAACTAATTTTCTTACTTCTTATCATATCAAACTTATTTGTGCCTTGAAAAGATTTGCTTTCTTTTGTTTGAGAAAACTTTTGTTTTTCATTTTGGAGAAACTCGTTCAAGTCATTAATTCTTTTCTTTAACAAATTTTGTTCCTCCAACATTTTTTCATAAAACTTTGTTTTCTCTTCCAACTTCCTTTTCAAATTATTTTTGCAATCAAAAACACTTTTTTGATTTTTTAAATCATCATTTTCCATTCTCAAACATTTGTTTTCTTGAAAAAGTTTGGAGTTTTCTTCCAACAAATCATTTATTTTTGTTTTCAAATCTTTATTTTTAGCATAAGATTTTCTCAAATTTTTATGCATTTTAATCATAAGAATTTTCACATCATCATCTTCATTATCTTCATCACAAGAAGAGTGATAAGAATTTACCTCATCTTCTCCAAAGGCCATTAGTGCCATTTGTGCCAACTCTTCTTTTTCTCTTTTTGAATTGCATTCATCCCATGTAATTTTGCAATCTCCTCTTGAACATCTCTTGTTGAAGATCTTCTTGAAACTTTTGATGTGAGGAGTTATATCATTGTCCACTTCCATGTTTTCATTACCCATGAAGGATGGGTTATCCCCCACTTGAGATGCTTTAAAAGCTATGCCTCTCTTATACATTCTTGCATTTTCTTCCTCTTGCACTTTGAATTTCAGCTTTAATTCATAAGAGGTTAGGGTATCCACAAGAGATTCAATGGACATAGAATTTAAATCCTTTGCCTCTTCTATAGCATTTATTTTGTTTTCCCATTCTTTTGGCAAGGCATTCAAAATTTTTCTATTTTTCTCACCCAAAGAATATTCTTTTCCAAGCAATTTAAGATCTTGAATAATGTCACAAAATCTACTACACATCTTATCAACATTTTCAAGAGGATGCATTTTGAAAAATTCATATTGAGAAACAAGCAAAGATTTCTTTTGTTCTTTAATATCTTGGTTACCTTCATGAAACACACACAATTTATCCCAAATATCTTTAGCTGATTTACAACCTTTAATCCTACTAGATTCATTTACATCTAATGCATTGTACAATATACACATGGCCTTGGCATTCAAAGAAAGGTATCTCTTGTCTTTTTCATTCAATTCTTGTCTAGTCTTTAATCTACTCAAATTAGTGGTAGAGTCAATTATTCTGGCTTCATAAGGACCATCTTCTACCACATACCATAATTCAATATAAACAGATTGTAAGAAAATCATCATTCTTTGTTTCCACATGCTAAAATGAGAACCATTAAACATAGGTGGTCTATCAATAGATTGCCCTTCTAAAAAAGAAACTTTTATGGTTGCCATGATCTTTACTCTAAGCGGTTAAGCTTGATCAAAAGAGACCAAGCTCTGATACCAATTGTAAGTGCCCGGTGCAACCCAATGAGTACAAACAAATTCACAATGATGCACAAAGATATATCAAATTTAAGCACAATAAAGAAAACTTAATTAAAGAGAAATGATAAGAAATGCAAACCAAATATCAAACCAATAGCCTCTTCAATTGATGGCGATGCTAACCAAGATGTACAATTGAAGGCTAACTCCTTCCTCACCCCGAACACACTTTGGTTGAGCCAAGGAGTTTTACAACAATTCTAGTTAACCCTCAACAACCTACACTTGAAAGATCACTCACCCAATTAAGAACTATTTTATACAAATGAGGCAACCTTCACCAAGGTTTTACCACTTCAAGTGATAGGTTCACCTTCACCAAGGTTTTACTCCTCCTAGAGAATAACCTTCACTTGAGCAACCTCACAACCCAACTTCCCCAACCCCTTATACAACCAACAAAGAATCTTTCTACTCAAAAATCTCACTTGTAAGCTTGTATTTTGTGTTGGCAAAAGTCTCGTGTCTTCTTGTGCTTTGGGGTGTTTATAGAAGGTGAGAAATGGCTCCAAAAGGCTCTCCAACGGTCAAATATTAAATGCTGTCAAAACTAGCCGTTGGCCTGTCGGACGTTCGAACCACCTGTCGGACGTCCGAACCCTGCGTCCAAACCACCTGTCGGACGTCCGAACCCTGCGTCCGAACGTCGTCAGAGAGTCATCAAATCTTTGCGAAATTTCTCGGACGTCCGATGCGATTGATGTACGTCCGAGGGGTGCGTCCGATCCTTCCGGACGTCCGATGCTTCCTCACGAGCGTCCGACAGAATATCCTTCCTGATGTTCTTCATCCTTTCGGACGTCCGATAGCTTCCTTTCGGACGTCCCACATGAGTGCCCTGTTTTTGCTTCTTCTTTTGTGCCACAAGAATCTGTTCTAACAAATTGCTCACATAAAAACATTAGCCCAAATCTACATTTTGGTTTGTTAATCATCAAAACCAAGGATTGATCGACCAAGGTCAACACTGTCTTAGTAGTCTTGGCGAGAGTTGGGCAGGCAGTCCGCTAACCCCTTTGGTACGCCTTACGGGAAGGTGGGGCTGTCGCAGGTGGTATCAGAGCCTAGGTTAGAAGTGACTTAGGCAAGTTTGATTTTTGCTTCTTAGGACCTATGGGGACTGTGTTAAGACGCCGTTAAGTGTGATTATATTGTCTAAGATATAAACCTTCGCTATCCTTGTAGGTTATGGCCGGAACTAGTGGAGCGGGCGGAGGTGAGCCACCTCAGAGGCGCCCACGAGTCATCGATTACCAGGAGAGACCGGGAGGTCCGATCCGACTTTGGTATACTGCTAGCCGGACCCGTCGCTGTAGGCGTTGCCAACATTACTCTTATGCTGACCATGTGGTCGTGGCGGAAGTGCCGCCGCTAGGGATCATACTGAGGCGCTTAGACTGAGGGACGTCATCAGGATGCAAGATGATCAAATTAGAGAGCTCCAAGGAGACATAGCCATGGAGCAAGAGCGAACGAATGCTCTGAGGGAACAGTTGCAGGTGGTGAACACACGTCTTACTAATGTGGTCTGGGAGGTTTGAGACCGTTCCGGCGGCATTATTAATGAGTGTGAGGCGCTAATCCAAGGTGTGATTGGCACCAATGCGCAAGTGGAGGCTCCTAGTGATGGAACTCCTGGAGAGGGGAGCACCCCTAGTTTTGGCCAAGGGGGAGAGTCTGTGGGCTCAGTAGGGAACTAGACTAGAGTACTTTTGAGCTAAGTTTTGATTCCGTGGGAGGAGTAGTTCAAGGGAAGAACTTTTGGCTAGCCGTTTTGTATGTTTGGACTATCTTTGTATATATATCTTTTGATGACTCCGTTATCTCATGGAATTTCTATTTTCTGTATTTGGCTGACTGCGACTGTGTAACTTGTTTGATATGGTTGTGTTATGTGTATATATATGTTTGGTTTGTGAGTAGCTCTTGTTCCTTGTTTATGCTTCCATCTATCTTTAATGTTATCTTTATGTTTCGGCCCTGGATTGGTTAATTTTGATGGAAGGAACCCGTAGTGGACAGTGTGACAGCCCCACCTCCCCCTAAGGCAAACCAGAGCGCAACGGGGCCCGAAATAAAACTACAAAATCAAACGAAATAACAGTCCAAAACTTAAAGTGAAACTTATATGCTTTGCTGTCTCAAAAAGGGTGTACAAACACTGAATATACAAAGGTTCTCAATCCTTCATACATCCAGCCCGTGCCGAAAGGTAGGGCGAGAACCATTACAAAATCTAAAATTAGTCTAGGCTAGTCTATACCGAGCTCTCGTCCTTGCTCGCCTTCCCCTGTTAAGGAAAACAAAACTAAAGGGATGAGCTAAAAGCTCAGTGAGGTTCCGACCACATAATCAAATAATAAGTTCAATACATTAACCATAAATAACCAACAATTCAAGAAACATTTACAATGGAAAGCAATACTAACACATTCATTAAAAGGATACGTGCTCACAGGGAGCCATTCATTCATTCATTCGTTCATTCTCCTTTCATTCCCTTATTCCTCCAACCATTTGAAATGCATTTCAATGTGTGGAGACTATGATGTTTTGAGGCACGAGTTGAGCTAGTTTTAATATATTCTTTTGTAAAGCTCCTCGATGGTTGGAAAAACCCAAAATGTACTTTGATCCAAATATTTTCCTTTTGATTTATAAATTACAAACGTATGTGTATAAAACCGTTTAACCATGTTCATGTATCATATTTGGTTGGAAATATTCATTCTCTAGAGTTATATAACGTTATCTATATTCGATTGGGTTCTAGCTGGATGGTGACGTGGCAGTCACTATTCATTTGCGGTTCTGATTTTTTTTTTTTTTTCGGATTTCCGTTTTGCGATTTTGAATCATGTAAGCGCGCTATTTTATTCCAGAATGTTTTAAATTTTGTATAACTGTCTTAGTAGTCCAGGCGAGAGTTGGGCAGGCAGTCCGCTAACCCCTTTGGTACGCCTTAGGGGAAAGTGGGGCTGTCACAATTACATACCCCAGCGCCGGGCCAGCTCTTCTTTTATATAAGGCGATACTACTCAAGTATGTCAAGCGAGATCTCTCCAATAGACCACGCTTATACACTTTTCCCATGGCTCACCAAGCTTCTCGACCAAACCCATGCCGGCTCGAGTTGCAAGGTCGGCTGATGAGATTTGGGCATCCCCGTTATTATCACTGAGAGTCGAGGAGATTCACTCCAATCGACTTATGCAATCATAGCATAAATAATCACTGAAACACTTCACTTAAATATTCACTTCACGTAATTCACTTTAAGTAATTCAAATACATTTCACTTAAATATTCACTTCACGTAATTCACTTTAAGTAATTCAAATACACTTCACTTAAATGAAAACGAGTGCGCTACAGTACACACTCGACCCGGCATTTCAAAATACCCAATCACTAATAACAATTAAGCATGTAACACTTATTCACACACTTGACACTCACCAATCAAAAACAAGGAAGTAGTGCCCAATTGAGGGTTTAGGCGTCCACTGTGAGATCTTCTTGAAGGTTCCCTTGAGTGCCTGAGCAAATAATAATTTACAATCACGCACTATCACTTATAAACCCCTAGTTAACAAGGGAGATTGTACACTTGTACAATCTAAAAAATATCATGAAAGAGAGCCTTAATTACTTGAAAATCGAGACTCAAAAGTGGGGTTTAATAATGCAAGGAAAAACTGTTTTCCCTCAAGAAATCAATTCTAAAACGGTCATTCAATATCGAAGGGTAGTGAAGAGTTTCTAAAAACTCAATTCCCTTCAAGTTCAAAAATTTCAGTTTTAAGGAGTAATCTTTGAAAAATCATATCTTACACTTTGTAGGTCCAAAATTGGAAAACTTGGCACCGTTGGAAACTAGTTTGAAAGTACTAAAAGTTCCTAAAACACACTTTTCCAGGATTCTAAATGGAAAACACTCAAATTTCAGCTTAAATTGGCTGATTCGCAATACAAGGCAGTTTAGATCTTGGTTTTTGGCAAACTTTGGAAATTCGGTAAAATTCACAGAAAGTGAACTAGCCTCTGAAATTCACAGAACTATTAGAGTTCCAATCAAAGTTTTAAACACAATAAACAGAACTAGAATCGGAGTTTTGAGCGTCAAGATATAGCAGCTCAAAGTTAGCTAAAAATAAGGACTAATTGAACATTTTCCAGATTTGGAAGAACAATTTTGGCACATCATTTGTATATCGAAATGATTTTAGAATGACACCAAAATTGATACAATAAAACTTCCATATGAGGGCTATTCCTCTATCAAATTTTATTTGAAAATTCGTATGGGAAGGTAGTTAACAAAACTGCCAAAGTTTAAGGAATTTCTAAGGCAAATCTGTTTTCTTGCTTCCATTTTCTTTTTCAAACATTTTGCCCAATGAAATCAACTCAAATATGGCTCATTTGTGAAACCAAGGTCCAAGAAACATCTAATATACATTTGGTAGGTGATTGACATCAGAATTTTCAAAACAACAAGTCCCAAGTCAAGCTAGGCCATTCGGCTAGCCAAAATTAGGGGTTTCCAGATTTGGTACAGTTTGGTAATTAGACCGCATCTCACTCAATTCAACTTGAAATTGAGCATGGTTGGTGGCTTTGGAAACTACATTCAATTTCTACATTTCATCAGAAGGAGTCATTTTGAAATTCAGTTTGCAAATAAGAGAAAATGGAGCCACAATTTGCAGCTTCTACAATTTTCTCGGTTGCACTGACAGAACAGGGCAGCCGACTTTGATCAGTCACTACAGATGACTCACATCGAATTAGAAGGTACATGATACACTGTTAGAAAACTACGGATGTCTAGTTTCAAATTCCGTAAACAGTACTTGATTCCAACATCTGAGCAGAGAGTTATGATCATTCAAAGATGCTTTGTCCAGACCACCTGAACACAGTTTTCCAGATTTCTAAAATTTCGAAATTCCAACTTTTACTCAACCAATTCACATGATTTTTGGTGGAAACTTTCCACATATCCTATACAACATATCTAAATCAGTTTCAAGGTCATTTGAGCAATAAAAATTTGAATCAAACCTTCGAGAAAAACAGGGCAGATTCGGTCAGATTTTCCCCATGCAATCCCTTCGGTTTTCCTCCCACTTCCAACAAATCTCATCTTGTTTATCACATAATTAATACAAACAACACTTATCATCATCATATCAGTCCTATATAATCAAGGTGGGATTTCATAGAGCCCACTCTAACCATTTAAATCCAAACAACAACAATAACAATGAAGCTACAAGCTTCCTAGCAAAGATTAACCCACTAAAGCCAAGGTTAGATAGTTGGATGATTACTACCTCTTAGATGATGAAAAACCAGAAATTTTGGTCACCAAAAGCTCCAAGAAACTCGGCTGGAAGGCCTCCTCCTCCAAGCCAAGGTGAATCTCCAAGTAGTTAGAAGTTGAATGGTGTTTTTGGGGCAAGATTGGAGCAAGAATGGTGCAAGGTGAAGTTGGGTTTTCTCCTTCTTCTTCCTTGTGTGTTTCGGCCAGGCTAAGAGTGAGGAGAGAGAGAGAAATCTGGTGAATGAAGCTTCTCTTGGAAGCTCAAAGACTTGGGGCCAAAGTTTTGTCCAAATTTCAACTACAAATAGTGTCGCGCACGAGCGTTTCGTGTCCATTTTCTCTCGGGTTTGCTTCACTTGTGCACTAAACCTCTAATGTACTTCCTTTAACATTATAATTATTCACTCTTAGTAGTCTAGAATAAATTTCTTAAATCTCCATTTAACCATTCCGGCTCGATATACGCAAACTTCCGATTTGCGCGCGTTAAAGCGAAACCTGAATGAAATTCTTGTAATGATAATATAAGTAACTAATATTAGGGTAATTAACCATAAAAATAGTTATCTTAGAAATAAAAACATGAATCCTCATACAAGTCTAGTATTAATTCCTCAAATCCCCAATTAGTTTGTACTGGCGCGACTTTCGGGAATCTTTCGACGCGCGTACGGTATAAGCTTAATTTTTACTCACTTATATCTAATCTCTCAATTAACTTTTTTTAGTCTACTATTGATCATTCTTAATTCTCTAAAATTATTGCACTCTCGAATCGAATTTTACCTCGAAAAGCATGTACTCGTTATTCCTCACTAAACGAGTCTTCGAAAAATAAATTTTTCTGATGAAACGTTTTAAAACATAAGGGAGACATTATTCTATACAAATGGACTTAAAATGGTTGAAATAAATTATTCGGAGAAAACAGGTGAATGAGTAATTAAATAAGCCAATAAATTACAATAAAAATAAGAGAATTTTCTGGTCCTCACAACATGTGCCTAGTTATTGTCTTAAAAATAGTGGTCTCAAGATATATTAAGAAATCTGCAATTATGAGGGTTCATGTTATGTTTAAATAGTGGGGCTTTAAAATTTTCCAGTTTTGTCTTCTACTTTTATGTTATAAGAAAGTACATTGACATCTTTCTTCCTATTCATTCCTAGTCAAATGTTTTTTAACCCTTGTAGACCTCGTGCAAATTGATGTAAAACTATCAGCATTTTATCAGATAAATGCTACATTACTTTTTGTGGAGAATGTTGCATAGTCTATTATTCTATATTCTTTACTCAAAATTATGTCTAGTCTAAGGGAAGAGATTGAAAAAAAAAAGGAATAATCACATGACTGTTTCCATGTATATATCAAAATGAAAAAAATATCTAATTATCTCCTCAGCTCATGAATCAGAAAATATACATTGGAGTATGATATTTGTCATGCTCGGTGTTTCTTAACCTGTTTTGGGCAGTGTAGATTGGTAATCAAGAAGAAGTGGGGCTTAATGTGATGGTACTTGAAATACCTTTATGGTACTTTTGCAAAAGCAAAAATCCAATGAGTTTCTGTAAACAGTTGTTAGTAATTTATCATCCATTAGAAACAAATTGAGATGCATATATATATATATATATATTACCTATGAGATGCATATACATCCATAAAAATTAGTAGTAGCGTACTGTTACTGATACCCAGTAGCAAGGCTATTGGCTACTGAAGCGGCAATGATGAAAAATAATGTGACTTCACTTGATGTGAGCAAATATATGCCTATATTATTTGGCGATTATAAATGGATGAGCAATTTTCTCTCCAAAAGATTGGTTCAATATATTTGAATCATTAAGAGAGTTATTTGAAAAAAAAAATATCAAGAATATCATATCTTTACTATTTTATTTGTGTAAAGAAAAAAATCTCTAGATTGACTCAAAGATATGATATACATCGAGGGGGATAAGACAAAAGTCCAATATATGTTAAAATTTACCTATGAGGATACAACCACTTAGGGACCAGAGATCCCAAAACTAGATTGAAGACAAACAAAACATAGAATGGTTTGATTGATTAATATGTACTACTTTTATTATATTGTCTATCCCTATGGTGTAAGTGCATTTGTGATCCTATGATGATATATGAGGTTGCGATTTTTAATTCCTTAATAAGTTCTGTAGTGCTTATGGGTGGGATCAACTCATGGGAGCATTTTGGATAGATTCACCTATATAAATGTGGTCATGGGAGCATCCTAAATAGATTCACCCAATTCTCTAGAACACTCATAAAAATCTAGATAAAGCACGAGGTCATAAATGTGTTGGCTTATAAAACCTGCTTTAGAACATTGAAAGGTTCATATGTGTGATACGATTCCACGTGCCCTGAAGTAGTCATCGTTTAAAGGCCAAGTTAACTTTGACTCTAGTACAGGAATTACTGAACACTAAGTGAAAGTGTAAAGGCATTGTCACCTTCATTATGCATGAACTTTTAATCTTTGCCCTATTAAATGTTGAGTATTGAGTGTTATAATTTTTTATTAAAATAAGTAGAAAAGTCACATGTTTATTTTGAATTCAAACACAATAAATTACAAATTCTTTAATGAATTTTCAGCTACAAATTCAATCATTCAAAAGGGTAACTTATATCTTTAAAACAAGATTTTTGTCTCAAATTGTGTACCCTACAAATTCAATCATTCAAAATTCTTTTACTGAATTTTTATCATCATACAATGAATCTAGTTTTTTTTTTTAATTTGTAGCTGAAAATATGAGATGTTAATTCTTCTTAATGTTGGTATTTTAATACTCTTAATTTCTCAACCTATAAATAGAGGTTTCTATCAAGCATGTCTTACACATATTTTGCTATTTCTGGACAATCTTCTACTTTTCTTTCCTTCACTACTATTGGAGTTTATAGGGTAAAGAAGGGTGTTATATGAGGTTTTTGTCCTACTCCAACAGTGTGATTGGAGTAGACTACAATGAGATAAGCTGGGCTATTGTATCTTGGAGGAGACATGCTGAAACTTACTATACCGGAAGATACTCTATAGGGGCACGAATCGTTTTAAAAAGAGCGACCTACTCTATGTGTCAACCTACACCTACAAATTATTTGCCTTTTTTAATGCAATATTTTGAGGTAACATATTTTTGTTAATTTCTTTGTTAAATTTGATTAGAGAAATTATTGTTATTTATATGATTATTTTGGCCCAGGACCAATAGGTCTACTCTAATTTGATAGAAGGAAATACCTAGCTTCATGCTCCTCTTATGGCTATTTATGGTATTTGAAGTTGCATACCATATGTTTGATTAATTGCTCCATAGACCATTAGACAGATTTAAGGCACAAACGAGACTTGAGTTGTATTATTAGATTATCCTTAATCAATTTATCTTTCCACAAATGTAGTCTGGAAACATGATTGAAATCATAATTCAAGGTTGATATTGGATACAAATTCAATTCAGACATGTTGGTTAGCTTTAGCAATAGATTTGTCCATGCTCTAAATTATTGCTGATTTGTCTTTGTTGTCAATCAGTTTGACTTGGATCTTGTTTCGGCTAAATGTTGTCCTTTTTTTTAAATATCTTTCTCCATGTGCCTACTCAAACTACATGCTTATGTTTTATGCATCTTAGCCAAAACTCACAATGTTTGCTATTAGGAGTGGATTGAAGTGTATTGTTCTCAGACTAGCATATTTCTCTTTAAGGGGAAGCCATCGAGTGATTTATTTTGGTCTAACATGGTATGAGAAACTCATAGCCACATGAATGTGTTTATTCCTTACCTCACTGAATTTTCTCAATGGATAATTTTAGAAACCTCTCAAGAGATTTGTGACAATCACTTAGGACCCTTAAACTTTAAAAAGTTTCACTCACCTCTCCGATTTTTAACCTTTTGTAACATTGTCAACCTATTTCAAAATATATAATTAAAGAACTCATTTGTTGGAATGGAGAATATATTTTTATTCCAATATTGCCCTTTTCCTGTGAACTATTTTGTTTTCACAACAAATCTTGTTAATTCCAATTTTCCATCGAAGTCATTTTCCTAGAAAATCACTTCCTTCTCCATAATTTTCCAGCGCTTGGTTATTTAGTGAAAATATTTTCCAAATTCCTTTTTTCATAATTTTTTGATGTTTGGTTTGTCAACAAAAATATTTTCTGACTTCCTTTTTTAGTGTTTGTTGATATGTTGCAAATGTTTTCCTATTCTCAAAACATTCATCTGATTACAAGTTATTTTTAGTTTCTATTCATTATAATCATATTCTCATTTTTATAAAATATTTATTCAAATTACACCATGAATCCTTAAATGGAATTATTAATGATACTGATGAATTCGCTTTTGATCTCCCTTTTTTTAAAAAAAAAATCATAAAGGGGTGAAAAGTCTCTTTTATCAAATTGGATGCCGTGACATTTTCTCTATTGTCTCAGAACAGTGATATTAGAAAAAATTAGGTAACCACTATACCAGAGGCAACATTTTTCATGAAATACACAAATAGTAAAACTAATCAACTAGGCACCTATTATTGTTATGTATTGGAAATTGAGCAGCATATATATAATCGCTTGTTATTATACTTCCAACTCTAAAGTAAGAGCAACTCAAAAATAGCTCTTCTCATAATCCGTTGATACTGTTGCAGAGACAATTATAGAAACATGGAAAGTATTTCATTCGACACCCCAATCTTTCTTGAACCTCTCGAGAGAAATCAAACGAATTTTTTGACTCTTCACCATAAATGCTTTTCCCAGCTTCTCATTTTGCACCAAATGATCAAATACCAAGTCTAGAAATTCTTCGCTATAACCTTCTATTTTCATAACCTCATTATGTAGTTGGTTTATATCAAGCTTGTTTGCACTAATTTTGTTCAAAGTAGCCGCCACTTCTCCAAGTTGTTGAGGCATCCTTTCAATGTCTTCATTGCTGCGATTTTTTTTTACGATATTGTTTGGTTCTCGATGATGTTGCTCTCACTTTTGAGGG
The DNA here is from genome assembly GCF_003713205.1 of Coffea eugenioides. Classification (NCBI taxonomy): domain Eukaryota; kingdom Viridiplantae; phylum Streptophyta; class Magnoliopsida; order Gentianales; family Rubiaceae; genus Coffea; species Coffea eugenioides. The sequence continues at coordinate 13,998,831 of NC_040045.1, forward strand.
TTTTACACTAGTTACATCCTTTTACACCTTTTCTCTACACTTGTTTTAGGAACAAATGGAGTTTCCAAATTCACATCAACAAATGATTTTGCAAAAAACCTAGTCACCAGATCTTTCCCAACCACAACAGTCGTTTCATCATACAATTTGAAGCATTCACTATGCATGTATAACAATGTTAGAAAATTTTCAAATCAAACAAATCAAAAGCACAAATAGATGTTTCGAGTTCACCACAACCACTTTGCATGGGTCAACAAAATAGAGTAACGTGGTTCTTGAAGTGCAGATATAAGCTTAGATTGAAGAATGAAATTAATCTTCTGAAAGTTCAAATGTGAGAACCCATAAAAACCCTAATCTTTTCCGAGGGTTTTATTTCCTTTAATGGCATGTTTTCTGCGTTTTCTGGCTTAGGAAATTTTCCTGATAAATTTTTATGAGTAATTATAGTTTTTAGATGATTTTTCTAGCATTGGGTAGTTTTTGAAGAATTAAGAATATATATTGGACGTGGGACCCACTAGTGCGAAAAGTTCGGAAAAATTCGGCCAATTAGGTTAAATTCCGGATACTGTGTAAAATTTATCGGGTGTTAAGAGATAAGTAGAGTGTGTGAAATGATTGATGTGAGAGAGAAAAGAAAGGATAGGAATGCATTAATGAGGTGCCAAGTGTCATGGTATCATTGGATAGGATTTAAGAGTTACTATTCCAATTTTTGACTTTTTTGACCAAAAGGTTAAATATCTTAAAAATTGCTCAAAATTCACTCATTTTTACTCCTCCATGGCCGGCTCTCTTAAGCTCAAGAAGGAAGAGAATTGCTTCAAATTTCAAGCTTCCATTTAGCTCAATCTTCCAAACCAATTGCATCAACTAGTTTCTACTCCATAAAAGCTTTCCATTAGGTGCTAGTGAGTTGCTTAGTGAAGTTTTTTGGAGGAGCTAAGGTGGTCTACCACTTCCTCTCTCTTGTTTACTTGGTAAGTAGTGATTGACTATCCTCTTACACCTAATGATGTTGAATTTATGCCTAATGGTGGCTATTGTGTTAGAAATTGTGGTTTATTTCTTGGTTTGAAGTGATTTGGTTAAGTTTTTATTTTTTTGAGGAATTTTCTGGTTTTATGTGATCTTGATGGTGTGGTTGTTTTTGATGGTTGGTAATAAGGGGCTATGGCTCTAGTAGGTGCATATGATAGGAAATTGCAATCAATTTTGGGTTTGGATTGAAATGAGAAAAGTTAGGGTTGATAACCCCCAATTCTGTCCGGTTTTGGATCATAGGGTTAGAGGCCGAATTGGACTTTGCTCAAAACATGAAAGTTGTAGGTATTGATGAGTTTGATGTAGCTGGATGTCTTAGCTGTCATATGCCTTTGGAATAAATGAATTTGGACCTGTATAGACTGAATTGGACTGATTACAGTTTTGTGTGATTTGGGAACCTGCAATTACGGTTCTGGGTTGGTTTTCTGCATTTTTGACCTAGTTCTGCTAGGATTTGGACTGAGTGGCCTTATACATTGTTGTAGCCCTGTCTCTTAGCTTCGAGATGGTGGGTCTTACGCCCTCATCTGATGAGCGTAGCGCATTTTGTGCCATTACCGCATTTGGAACCCAAAACCTGTTTTTGTTGTTGGGACAAATGAGTTCCATTTCTTGATTTACTGGTTTGCTTATATACTTATATATGCATATGAAACCCTATTGGGGTTGTGTTGGGCTTGGCTTTGTGACTCGTTATCGAGTCTCAGTGCATTTGTTTACGTGTTCTAGGGCGTGACGGTGGTTCACGACATTCTCCTGACGGAAGTGCATGATATAGCACTGAATTGATTGGTGAGTATACTACTCACTTAAATGTTACAATGTGGCTTTGGTATATGTGAATTTGATGCCTTGACGGCTAATATGGCTATTGAAAATGATTGAGGTGAGGGTGTACTTGACCGCCCTCACCCCCTTGTGATTCCATTCAGGACTGTTTACCGTTTTACTGAAATACTGCACTTGCTATATGAGATATTGAATTCCATTCATGGAAAACTGATTTGGTGTCGTTTGGACGAATGTCCAACGGCCTTACTATATTACTGAGCTCAACCCCGTAGGTAGTCAATTGGATCGAGCCGGCGAGGGCTTGGTCGTGAATATTGACGTGCCACGGGGACTGTACTGGGGAATCTTGTAGTAATGAGACTCTTGGTTCCGGTATACTCGAGTATTACCAAAATGACTGATTGGAGTGCGGGCCCGGTTGGGGTATGTTTGGTGGAAGGAATGGAGTGAAGTGAGGTCTACGGTCGGGTATTCTTAAACATTGACGGAGGGTCAATGAGATTGGATCAAGAATGTAAGCGTGGAAATGGGCTCTTGAGAGCCATCCGTATCCTTTTACCGACTTGTTTTAATTCTTAATTGTGTACTCGAAATGAAAGATTATGCTTATATGATCCTTGTGCTTATGTGGTAGTAACTCACTGGGCTTAAGCTCATTCCGTTCCATTTGTTTTCCTTACAGGAAAATGACCACTTTTGGAAAGGTTATACTTGTTGGTTGTCAAGTTGAGCTCATGTAAATGCATCTTTTGGATAGCTCTTCGAATGAAACCCTAATGTGTATTGGGTTCACTTTCTTTTGATTGGCAAACCGAACATGTATATTCGTAGTGAATGATTTTTGATATGCCGTTTTGGCTTGAAAATGTTACATTTCAATGTGTGTATGTTTGGTTGATATTTGGTTGAATTTTGGATCAACTCGTATTTCAAACGGCGAAAGAAAAATTTTGGCTACTCTCGGCCTAGTATCTGGATTCTGACGTGTCCAGCACTATTCATCTTCGGCTTCGAATTTCATTTTTATTTATTTTGTGATTTTGACATATTTGCGCACGTTGGTTTGTTCCGGAACGTAATAGATCGACGTAAACTGATCCGTTAGTCCTGGCGAGAGCTGGGCAGGCAGTCCGCTAACCCCTTTGGTTCGCCTTAGGGGAAAGTGGGGCTGTTACATCTAAGCATAGCCAATACAGCCCAATAGAACACTATTTGAATTCATAAAATTGGAGCCATGAACAATCTACTTTGCACCTCTGGCATCAACATATCATATAGCCTTAAATTTTAGAAAACTACCTAAGGGAAAAAACAGAAAGATCGTGAGAAAACTATTTATACACTTGAAAGCATAGAACTGTAACTGTTAAAGTTCTTGTACATGGACTCAACCATTTGCCTAAATGTGTCCAAATCTGACAACACTATAGTCGATTTAAACAATCAAATAAAAAGCTTTGGTTGATTTTGGGCAATAAACACCAATATAGAAAGCAATCCAAATTATGTTGTTCAAATAAAATTCTTGCAAAATGCAGATCTTACAACCCTCCTTTCTAGGTTTAGTGCAAAAATCCAAAAGAACAAGAAGTCCTAATTTGACATTTCGAACTCCATTATCAGATTCTCTTGATTGAATTCACAAGAATAAGAAGTATACTAGATACATTGATTAAAAAATCCAAACAGCAAACAACCAATAGCAAGCTTACAAACATTGAAGAATGTAACTAAATGACTATGTAAGGCACATATCAACCTTGTAGTGGGTAGAGATATGATACAATTTAGAGACATCTATACAACATGCTTTAAGAAAAATAAAAATCTTATATAGACAAAAGATGTAAATACATTAAATTACCTAAACATAGGCATGATACACACTAGGACTAGCAGTTCTTAGATGATTTTTGACATGTTCTGCCGAGCACATAACCCCAAAATTATCTTTCACAGCATCTACCACACATGTAAATGAACTTAATTTAAAACTATTGTTATGCCTTTTCCTGAGTTTCACCTCATCGGCAAGAATCTCAAGCATCAAACGCTCCATAGGTCTTGACCACCTAAACTGTTTCTCTCCCTTCTTACCCATCTTCAAAAAATTAATTAATTTCAATAGCCATCACCAATAAAACAAACTTAAAAATCCTATCACCACCAATGCACCAAAAAAAAACTACCATGCAATTTAATCAAAATGATAATAGAATCTATCTACCAAAAATTGACTAAATACATGTTATCAACTCTACAATTGAAAGAACAAACCAATGCCTGATGCACAACTCATTATAAGAAAGGCAGGTAGGCTATCTCATATCATAACTACCAGCAAACTAATAGTCAAAAAACACCTAAATGAAACAACTAGTGAAGTTAGGAGAACTAAAGCATAGAATACCACACTAACAACAAGTGAAGTTAGGAGAACATAAGTCTTTTTGCTGTTTTATCCCAAAAACGAATAAGAGCTAGAGAGATAAACTATAGCATAATCAATTTCAATGGCCATTAGTAATAAAACAAACTTACAAATCAAGGAACAAATTGGATATTAAGGAATTCATAAAAGGAAGTTTTCTAAAATATATCCAAAATTAAAAGCACACTTTAACACAAAAAAAATTCTATTTACAACTCGTCTTAACTGATTCAAGAAACTAAACATTTGGAGAGACAAAAAAGAAAGAAACTACAACCACTATCTAGATTATCTATTTTGTCTTCTTCATATGTAATCTGCATACGTAGCATGTCCAATTGCATCCCTTTTTCTTGGCATTCTCTATTTTTTGCTTGCCCCTCATTTTGTGTTTTATAAGTCTGTGTGCAAGATACTTGTTTAATCAGATCATTTGGAGTTTCAGATTGTTGCCCTTGAATGACCTCTTCCATGAGTATGTCATTTGGAGCTATACCCATAATGTAATTGTGTATGATACAACATGCCAAAACCACATCTACTTGGGTTTTAAAATCTCAAAATGGATCATTATCAACAACCTTAAAACATCCAAGCCTTTTTTGATGGTTGTTGGCAATGAGGAGTAACGAAGATTGAAAAGCTTTTTTTCATTTTGTAAGGGATTATCATCATACTCCTTTAGGTGATATCGAACTCCAGAATAAGGAGGAATGAACCCGTTGTGAATACCATATCCAGCATATACAAGATAGTATTTGTCTAAAATTGAAATAAAAAGTTATTTTTGCCTAATCTAACGGTGTTTTGCATAATTATATGACTCACATAAATTAAACAATTACCTTGGGGTACATGTAGACCCCTTGGTCTTGTAAGAGCATCTTCAAGAACACGAGAGTTGTGTGCCAATCCTTTCCAATCAGCAAGCATGTATTAAAACTTGAGGTCGAAAGAAATAGTAGCTAACACATTTTGAGTCGGGTAACTCTTGAGACCTCGAAATATTCCTTGAAGTCCAAAGGGTACATTTGCAACAACATTTGTCCCATCTATAGCCCTACACAGTCCTATTTTATGATTTAAACTAGATATAAAATAGTTTCTATTATCTGAGTTAATTAATTTTTACACAAAGAACTAAACTTACAGCAAAGCAAGTGTAGTATCTTTGACTATTACGAATCTCTCATGGAGTTGCACCATTTGGCAATTGTATTAAATCTAGATATAGTTTCAATATGGCATCAAGTACAATGGAAAAATAGCAGTGCATGGTTTCAATTGACCTATACAACTGTCCCCCAACCACTTGAAACCTCAAATTATAGCCAACCATTTGTAGAAACATTAACAATTGCTCTCTTACTGACATATGAATAGTAGGCTGTAACAATCCTCTAATCATGAGAGCATTTAGTAATTGGAAAAATGTATTTTGGTCCATTCTAATTTGGTCTATGCAATAGGAACTACTTCCATACAACATGCTATCCATGTAATCCTCCCTAGCCCGCTTTCTATTAACATAAGATGGTTTAGGTATAACAACTGGAGTTTCGTAGGCTTCAAGAGCTACGTATCCTGCTGCTAAGACTGAAGTGACAACACCAATTACAATAGCATTCTCATCATTGTGACGACCCTACCTCCCCCTAAGGCGTACCAAAGGGTTCGGCGGACCGCCTGCCCAGCTCTCGCCAGGACTCACTCACTAGCTCACGCGAATCACGTACATACACATCCACCATGAACCATAAATAACATTCCCAATTCAAGCTTATAACATACAAGGATAGGAATCAGGATACAAAGTCTCGATACTCAAACTAGTGCAAAACGTATACAATCCAAGTACAAAATGTTTCATTCGAAGAATAGCGCGAGTACAGGCCCAAAAGTCCAAGTTCAAAAACAAAAGGCTACACTAGTCTTTTCAAGTCTCACGCCTCGCTCGTACCCCTGTAAGGAAAACAAAACTAACGGGGTGAGCCAAAGCTCAGTGAAGTTCCCAAATATCAAATTGGTCAACAAATCAAGTGATAACAAAGTAATAGTGAAATAGCGAGCAAACAAGTCCAATCAGGAAAATAGTACTTCAGATAGCCAAGTAATATCAGGTTCACTTTCACATGTAAGGATACAGTAACCCATATCACGGCTCCATTCCAGCTTGGTCAAGTGGTAGTTGACACTCCGCCAACTTTCAAGTTATAACAAGTCCAAAATAAACTCCACTACACGCCAATCTCCGTCCACCGATCAACCCCCTTTCCCGGGCCCGCACGCCACACGAAACATGGGTGGTAATACTCGAGTATACCGTTTAGTCGAGGAGATAACACTCCACTCGACATTACAAGTGACCCAGGGTTCGTTATCTAATCCACCAGGCCCTTGCCGGCTCGACTCGATTAACTAGCCACAGGATTTCTGGAATTCCAGGCAAGACATATCCCAAGTACATGTAGAGCAAGTCAAGTATAATTACTAGCAAGAACAAGTCATATTAGGGCAAGTGCGGTAAAGTACACCCTCGCCCTATCATTCATTTTCATGTAATCATACAAGTCAAGTAAGGAACACATGTATCAAGTACAATCGGATATTTGAAAGCACTCACCAAAATATAGTGCTTCAAGTATTCACGTTCAATTATACTCCAGGCTTGGAGTCCAGATCTGCGATAAAAATTCAGTTTGAGAACTTTGAAACACGAGTAGGATTCGAAACTTAAACGTCCCGTTCATTAAGAATCAACCAATTGAAATTCATTTGAAAGACACTCGTGAAACACTTGCTCGCTTTTCAAATCGTAAGGTTTTATAGCATAGATGCTTGGAAATAACACTTGAGTTGAAAGTACAAGGAAATACAAGTTTACATTGACCATTATGTCTTTTCCTCAAGGGTACAAGTTCGGCCAAGTCCTAACGTATAACCCTCGAAACAAAGTAGCAAAGGTTCTCGCTAGTTCAAGTGATAATCACTTAACCTTTACTCAAATTGCAAATATAGTTTTCTAGTCCTCGAACGTAAATTCGGGCAGCATGCCCTTTGTGTTTACCTAATTTTCCAGCCATTTAGGCTTCATTATTTTTCCTCAGCCACAACCCAAAGTCATCATAATTCAAGTCAAAAGCCGTACCATAGGCTCATCATATCATAAGAATAAGAATCACAATAATAACAAGTGCAGAAATACAATCTAGTAAAAGACAGATTCGATGTGTGGATGCGGAAATAACACATCCGAGGCTACGCTTATCGGATTAAGGCGCAACTTATGCCGTTTCGAAGCTAAGACACAGGGCTACAATGTTCATGAAGATCACTTAGTCCAGTTTCTAATGTAACTTAGTCAAATCCTCAAATTACAGAACCAAAATCTAACTAGTCGGCTACTTAACTGCTCTGCACTGGAATGGTCATATCTCAGGTTACAAAGGTCCGATTAAGGTGTTCTTAGAGGCATTTAAAAGCTAAGTCAGAATACTAAAACTTTCATGTTTTGGAAAAAAGCTAAATCAGTACGGATACTAGTGAATAAACGTGATAAACTGGATAAACTGGCCAAACGGAGTACTGGGAAAAACCTTAAAACAGTAAGGGTATTTTGGTCTTTTCACGACCTACGTTCCTCCGATTGATCTGAAATTTTGTAGGCTCCTATAAAATACCATTCTATACAACCTTTATGTTTTACCCTAAGGATAATTCGGCCTCTAACATGCAGTAACAAAACCGGGCAGAAAGGAAGAAAAATTTTCCAGAAATCTGGAATTTTCAGTTTTCAATGCAACCTTCCTCAATTTCTTACTTCTAACACTACCAAAACCCCTTATATAACCTTAATTGCAAAATATATACATCACACATCAAATTGGCAGCAAGTCCTCAAACCCTAGTTCATAATATCAAAAGGGGAAAACCTCCCAAAACATGATAGCATCCATGATTCCACCACAAATTTGAGTTACTAAGCTAATTTAAACAAGATTGAAAGTAAGAATTAGAGAGATCATCTTCCTTACCTTGATTAGTGTCCACCAAGTGTATCCCTAGCTTCCCTTTCCAAAATCTCACCAATACTTCACTAACTAAACACTCAAAGGTGAGTTTAATCGGTTTATTTCCTTTGTTTTCTCACTTTGTAGCTAGAAATCAAGAGGTAGGATGGTGTTTCTTCTTGCTCTCTCTCTCACTCTTTGGGTCGGCCAAGCAGCAGAAATAAGGGGAAGAAGATGCAAAATTTGGAGTTAAATAGAAAGTCCTTGTCTTGGTCAAGAAACCTTTAGGTGGCGACACTTGTCGCCACCACCACCTTTCATTTTTTTCTCTTTCTTTCTTGCATTTCTAGCCTTAGAATTCGGTCAAACCTAGCTGAACATGAGAGGATATTTTGCTCAAGTTTCAATAAGCTTGTACGGTAAGAAAGTGGTGGTCAAGTGGTGCGTTCAATCGGTAGTGCGCGGGACCCGCCGGTTCGCGCCGTTTTTCTTAAAAACACACGTATTAGGGTTTTTACTTCCCATTCACTAACCTTATATCATTGCTACTAATCACATATTATTTCTCACTTAAAAGTCACTTTTAATCTCCAAATTTAATCCTTACTCTGTACCGAAAATTGATCCGGCGAAAAATCGCGAAAACCCTAATTTTGCTCCGATCTTGAAACCCAAAAGTAATACCCTACTTTCTAGGTTTATTTGCACTTATTGTGGAAAGATTGGGTGGTAGGGCTTTAATAAATAATAATTTCCAAATAAAAGGAAATTTTTAAGAAAAACGTGAGGGTTTTACAATTTCAGTGATTAAATTTTCAGTGATTAAAATTCGGGTTTCTAGTCTTTTAAAACAAAATAAGGTTTTAAATCAAATCCAAAGAAATACACTTTAGTATCTTCTTTACAAACAACCTCCCAATATTCGGGGTGTCACAATCATCATCACTACAAGGATCTATCTATGAAAAGTTAATATAATTATTAATTGATTGCATGCATATAATCATTAACTACTGGGATCTATTTATGACAAGTTAATATAATTATCTCGTCATCATCACCACTGGGATCTATCTATGAAAAGTTAATATAATTATTAATTGATTGCATGCATATAATCATGGCTTGATTAAGGTTTTTGGGTTCCACCATTTTGACCGTGTTTTTTATTTCTTCTTTCAACCCACTCATGAGGGATGACATATAATAAGAATAAAAAATAGGGTGTAAAGATGGCATTACCAAAGCTTAAGGCTCAAATTTCTCCTAGTAATTAGGTACTGAACCAGTTTGAGTGATTTTGGAGAATTCTTCAGTAACTTCCTTTGGTGATCTATCACCAAAACATTTGCAGATTTGCAGACAAAACTCATTCCAGGGGATATACTTTCTACCTATGAAATTCCCTAGGAACCATATATCAGCTCTTCTCATCAGGTATAGCTTTGCCATGGCTGTCTTTTGCTCCTCTTTAGCATCATGCGTATGGAAATATCTTCCACCTTTCTTTACCCATTCCCTTGGATTGTCATCATCAAATGTTGGGAAATCAATCTCAAATAGCCTAGAATTGAGTTTCATATCATTTCTCCCCATATTTTCCTTTCCATGATCTTCTTTCGTAGCTCCTGAAACCACCAAATCATCTTGTCCAGAGTTACTTCCACCTTTTACCCTTACTCATTTAGATCAAAGTCACATTTTTTGCAAACGTATTCATCAGAGAATCATATTTTGCTTTTAGATTTTTCAAAGATTTTTCTATGCTCTTCTGTTTGCTCTCAATCCCTTTGATTGCCTGATCTACCCTTCACTTCTCTAACTACTCCTCTCATAACATTACCTAGATCAAGCATATCTCTCACGATTGAATTCTCACAATGTTGGTCATTAAATTCTCAACAATTTTAGTCATTTTTTCTCTTTTCTTGTAGCTAGCTCTAATACCACTATAATGGTAATCAGGCTTACCAAACAGGAATTTGGCCCCTAAATTCAATCAAATTAATGAAATGGTAATAAATTACAAGCATAAGTTGATTTTGTGAGGACTTGTGACAATTATTTTATATTTTATCTTATTTCTTTGAATACGTTTTCTTTTACTTTACTTTATTTGCATTAATTTCTTACATACTTTCATAAGTGAGTCAAGATTTTTATTATTTTTCTTTTATAAGTTAGTGCATGTTAAGTTCGTAGTGCTTTATGAAAGTGGGACCCACTAATGAGGTGTGTGCGATAAATTTGAAAGATTAGGAAGAGCTTTTGCAAAGGGATGTTGTTTTATAAGGTGTTAAGAGATAATTAAAAGTTGACTAGATATTTTAGTGCTTGGAAGACAATTAGATAAGGATTAGCTGTTGATTTGCCATTTGTCACAAAACCATGAAAACTTGACTTTGACCAAGACTTCTTGTAGTTTTTATCTTGCAATTTTCACCAAAAATTCTTCCATTTTTCTTCCTTGGCCAAACTAAAGAGAGACAAAAAGAGAGGAGAAAACTCCAATTTCTACTTGATTTCTTGCTTGATTCCTTGAAAAATCCATCCTAAAACCCTAATCCAATCCGTAGGAAGTTGTATCAAGGAAGGAGAGAAAGCTTGTGTGGAGTGATCTGTGAAAAAGAAAGCTCTTGTTTGCATTTCTCCTTAGGGTTTGAAGGTATTCATGTCAAGAAACTACCTTTTCTCTTTCATCTTGAACTTCAATGGATTTATGTCTTGATTATTGTAGGATTCATGGAAAATTTCATAGTTTTGTGAAGTAGTTCGAAATTTCCAACTTTGATTGAGAAATTCCAGCAAATGCTAATTTCAGGTTTGCTTTGTCCTTTTAGTCTTGCCATGAGGATTTTCTAGTTTTTGTATGCACTTTTCGCTTCACTATAGAAATTTCTAGTTTTTGTTTGTAAATTCCAGTTTAAGGTTCAATTTTTCAGTTTTGGTATGGTTGTATATGAGCTAGGTATATGTCCAATTTGGCTAGCTTTGTGGCCTAGAACAAGTACTTGTGATCGTGATTAAGGTTGATTTGCCATGAAGTTAAAATTTTAATTTGGAGGAGAAACTTAAGGAAATTAGGGGCGATGCTACTGGTTTTGTTTTGTTTTTTTTTCTTTCTTATAATGTAAGCAAGTAAGAGTGAGGGTAGAGGTGTGATTTTTGGTCTATTTGGACATAGGTTGCTTATGGTTGCCTGAATCCACCTTGGTTGTGACGCATAAGCTGAATTTTTGTCAAAAACTATGTATGATACAAAAAAGAAAGTAATGGTTGCTTCAAGCACGTTTTATAGTTGCAATTGTCAGACTTTAAACTCCAGGTTGGTCATTTTTCTTCCAAAAGTCGTGTGTATATTTTATGTATGTTTTGCTGAGTTTCATGAGTTATAAATACATAATTTTTCCCTTTAGTTACTTATGTTTATTGGGTTCAAATGTTTTCCTTTCACTCAAAAACTATACTTGAATCATTGCCCTAGTAAATATTTAGATTTTTCCTTGGTTCACCTAAGCTTTGGATGATTGGACCATAATATCTTTTATCTTGATTGCTTTTAGGGTTTGTTGCTGAACGAGAATAACCCGGAGACGAACGTTTAACATTGCTCTACTTTGAACTAGTGAGTGTGTCACCTGTATGACTTGTTGCTTAAGTGAACTATTATGTAACTGAAAGTTATGATTGTTTGATTGTGACTTTGCTTTACCCTTGGCTGGACGGGTATGCACCTTATCACACTCGACCCGACTTGATTGTTGATTGTTCTACTACTGAATTAGAATCTATTACTTGTGCTTGAATTGAATGTTGTTTGGAACATACTATCCAACAACCGCACTGTCAACTTGGGCCCAAACCTCATTGGTTAATTAATCGAATCGAGCCGATAAGGGTTTGGTCGAAGTAGATTGACAGGCCATGGGAAAACTGTTACTAATTCACTGAGTTCTAGTTTTATTCCAAAATTTGGTATACTCTGGTATTACCTTCGTTGTTTGGTGTTCAGGCCCGGTAAGAGGAATGAATGGTGGATGGAAATTGGTGTAAAACAGTGAACTATGGACAATGTTTGTGCTTCTCTAAATATTGACGGAATGTCAATAGGTTTGGATCAAGCTACTGTGACTGGGAATTTAGCTCCCGAGAGCTAATTGTATCCTTTTCCCAGAATCACTCTATGTTAATTGTGGTGTTCGTCTATCTCTTTAAATTGGTACTCATGTTTGATAACTTAATGACTGATCTATGTGATTTTATTTTCTCATTTTATTTATGACTGCATGACCCTATGGTAGCTCATTAAGCGAAAGCTCATTCAATTATCCTTGTTTCTCTTTCAGAGGCAATGGCTTGGGTTGGTGATTTTGGGAAGAATTTGAGCTAGTACTAGACCTTAGGCATTTTGTTTAAGCTCTTCTGTATTAGTAAACCTCATATGTATTTGTGTAAGATTTAATACTTTGACTTGTACTCTAAGCTTGAATCGTTAGTGACTCTATTGTATATAGTACTGGGTTGTGATGTTTTGAAGTTGTGTTATTCGTTTTAGTGCCCACTGGAAATATTTGGGTTAGTGAGTCCTGATGAGAGTTGGACAAGCAGTCCGCTAGCCCTTAGGGTACAACCTAGGGGAAGGTGAGATTGTCACAGATTTCATTAATTATTTGAATTTATAGTGATAATAGAGTAATACGGAAGCAACAAGAGAAGAAATCTTGAAGGAAGCATGGAGGAAAGGAAACAAAGGAATAAGCTTAGATGAGCAAATCTAATTCTCTGATTAACTGATCAAATTATAAATGAATGCAAAAATTGTCCTCACAGGCTCAAAATAGTTGTTCTATTAACTATTAAAGCTACTACTAGCAAAGGGACACTTGGACAAAAAGACAAAGACCAAATCTTCTAGATACTAACTATTTAATTGTAGAAACTAATGGATGTGAATCAGGATGGGGAGTAGTACTGAAAAGTAAACCTCATAGTATAGTAATGAAAATGAAGAAAAAATTTGTAGATATACTAGTGAAAAATTTAAAGAAAAGAATTTGCTTAGCAGTATAGATCAAGAAATTTTAGTTGTAGTATATGGCCTAAGTCGCTTTAGATTATTCTTGATAAGTAGACAAGAAATATTAGTTAGGACAGATTGTGAAGCAATACTAAAATTTTATCATAATAAAAATAGAAAGAGAATTAGTCAAAGAAAATGGTTAACATTTAAAGATACTCTTATAAATAATAATTACAAAATTATTTTTGAACATATAGAAGGAAAAGATAATAGTTTATTGGACCAATTAAGTAGATATCCAACCTCTGATTAAAGTTTACAGGATGGCAACAATCGGAGAATGAGAACTCAACAAGTATCCCACAAGTACAAATCCCCAATTCAGAGCAAAAGTAAGCAAACAATTAGAAGAAATACAACAAATACTTCTAGACAATTTATGGAATGAACAAAATGTATTCCAAAAGGTGAGAAGTCTAAATGCATTAGCATATTATTTTAGCAAATTACCCTCTAGAAGTTTTACATTTTATTCGAGGTCAACAACCAGGCATTTATTCTTCATAGACAAAGGTAGGGGTGAGCAAACAGTGCATATTCGGTAATTCGGTTATATGAATTTGGTAAATTCAATTATTAAACTTACAGAATTCTAAACCGCTTTCAAATTCGAATTGGAGATACCCGAATTCATTCAATTTCAAATTTGAATTCGGAAACGGTAATGAATTCGGGTTAACCGAATTCATTTAAAAAAAAAATTGTTGAATCCTTTAATTGCAGTTTTCGGCCTAATTAAAATAATAAGTATTATAGTTATACTAAATATAGTTATATATTATACCTATACTTATTAATTATTATCTAATTCTAGTCATGTATAAAATAATAAGTATTATAGTTATAGTTATAAAATAATAAGTTATAAAATATGTATAAAATAATAAGTATTATAGTTATGTTATGTATTATTGTATATTTGTATTATTATAGTCATATAACAATTAACAAATATTAAAATAATATATTGTACATTATTATATATTATTATTATCATAAGTACATGATAATACCATATACTAAATATTATTAATAGCATTTACCTATATAATATAATAATATATTAGTAGTATTTACTAATACTAAACCAATTCTTTATAAACGAATTCAAAATTGGTTATTACCAAATTCATAATCTCATTACTTATTTCATACCATATTAGAATTCGGTGAATTCGGTAAATACCGCTTTTGTACCAAATTACCAAATACCCTATTTCAAATTACCAAATTGAATTTGAATTCGGGTATGAATTCGGTACGTACCGAATTTGCTCACCTCTAGACAAAGTTCTTATTACAAATTAAAGAAGTGAAAAATCCTTCATATAAAGGCTTTTATGATCTTTTAGAAGCATTAGAATTTGCCTGTAAATCAATAGGAATAAATTTTCATATAGAAGACTCTATTAGAACATTATCATAGCAACATAAATCATCAAGTAGATAAAACAATTATTAAATGTTTTTTCTCTAGGGCTGCCAAGAACTTCGGACGTGCATGAGCGGCAACCCTGGGCATACGATGGTGGCTGGCGGCTCCTCCACGGCGGCGCCGCAGCCCTTGGCGGATGGGGGTCCTTGCTCCCCAAGTACGGCAAAATCTTTCGCACAGCTATTCTCGCAGCCTATCGAATCTCCAATCCAGGTGAAGCCAACAACAAAATACAAGGGTGAGGCGGCTGTTGTATTCTCCAAAGCAGAGGCGGACAAGCTAGCAACTCCTTTCCGCTGGGCTCTGGTGGGGAAATTCTCGTACGGGCGGCCTAGTTTGGAAGGGGATTCGTAAGTTCTTCTCCTCCTTAAATCTGAGGGATCAAGTATCCATTGGGCTCCTGGATTATAGACATGTTCTTCTGAAGTGCTCTGCCGAACAAGATTTTAACCGTATCTGGACTCGTGGGATATGGCAACTGGGGAAATATCCTATGCGCATTTTTCGTTGGACTAGGGAATTCCATGTGAAGAAGGAGTCAGCCTTGGTACCAGTTTGGGCATCTCTGCCGGCCCTTCCTGTTCACTACTTTGACAAACATTCGTTATTCTCTATTTTGGCACCAGTTGGGAAACCACTCTTCCTGGATTCGGCAACGGCAGCGGGCATGAGACCGAGCGTAGCAAGGGTGTGTGTAGAGGTAGATTTGTTAAAACCAATCTGTTCGCGGGTGTGGGTGGCTGTTGAAGGAGAGGGAGGTTTTTGGCAAAATATAGTGTTGGAGAACACACCTAAGTACTGCAGCGCCTGCTGGAGATTGGGCCATTCGGTGGAGGAACGCAAGAAGGATACGCACAATGGTGTTGGGGCTGTGCTTAAGGGCAAATAGGCTCAAGTCGTAAAGCAGCGTGAAGCTGCTGAGGCTGTCGAGGAGGCCAAGGGAGGTGTATCAACGCCTGGGGAGATTGGGGAGTCAACACGAGCAGAGTTGATGGTGGGGCAGCCTTCAATCCTGGCTGGTGACGGAGGCAAAAGTCAGGCGGACACGGCTGCGGAAGCGGCGACGACGGACCCTGTACAGCAGGCTGTTCGTTCGCTTGTTGCTGATGCGACATTGACACTGCTGCAGAGCACTGGGCAGGTCGATGGCGCACCAGATTGGGACCGACCCATAGGCCCTTTGGCGACAGAGGGAGTCTTGACGGAGCAGGTAGAGGCTGGGGTGGAGGGCATGCGATCCAACGCCGCTTGTGGGCAACTACGGGAGAGTGGGCAGGATGCTACAGCTGCTGGCCAGGAGGGACAGGTTGCATGTGACGGAAGGGAGGGGACGTTGGACGGGGAGCAAGGGGTGCGCGATACACAGCAGGCTGACGCGGGGCAGCTGATTCTGCTGTACAACAGCGAGCTGGGGAGTTTAGTTGTTGATTTGAGTGGGAGGGAGGAGGTGCCTCACGATAGCCAAGGGGACGTCGACATTGGGTTATCGCCTGTGGCAGGGAATCTCTCCCCACGGCTGGTTGTTCGACAAGAGAGGGTGGGGGAGTCAGCGGTGGTGGCTTTGAACATTGACCAATCTCAAGCTGTTGAGAGAGATGCCAAGCAAGCGAGAGGGAAGGGTGTGCGTGCTCGCATTCCCTCTGACAGACAGCTTCGGTCCGCGACATCTTCCCATAACTCCTTTCAGGTATTATCTCATGATTAATGGCATCTTTTGGAATATTAGAGGGGTGGCTAAAGCCCCTAATTTGAGACGATTGATTAGTTTAGTAAAGTCTCATCAGGCTAAGTTCGTTGCAATATGTGAGCCCAAACTAGATGTGTCTAGAATTGAGTCCATTCGATTACGTTTACATTTTGATTTTGTGCTTGTGAATTGCTCGGGAGATATTTGGGTGTTCTACAATAGTCCTTTCGTGTGTTCCATGGTTGGTAATTCGAGTCAA
Source organism: Coffea eugenioides (assembly GCF_003713205.1). Classification (NCBI taxonomy): domain Eukaryota; kingdom Viridiplantae; phylum Streptophyta; class Magnoliopsida; order Gentianales; family Rubiaceae; genus Coffea; species Coffea eugenioides. The sequence continues at coordinate 14,015,578 of NC_040045.1, forward strand.
CATTTATCTCTTTCTGTGCAATCTCCGTTGATGCCGGGGTCAATTATAATGTCTTTTGTTCATGCAAAGTGCTCCGTGGAGGAGCGGAGGGAACTTTGGAGCAACCTAGTAGCGGATAAGCCTAGCTCTCTGCCATGGTGCATTGGGGGGGATTTTAATGTCATAATGGCTCCTCATGAAAAACGGGGAGGCCGACCGTTTGCTGTAGCTGAGGGAGTGGAGTTTATGTCCTTCTTGGAGGAGGCTGGGGTTTTTGATGTGGGCTTTTCAGGGCCTAGCTTCACGTGGTGTAATAATCGGAGAGGTAGAGCTAGAGTGTCAAAGAGATTGGACAGGCTGTTAGTCAATGGGAAATGTTTGGACTTCTCTGCAGCCATCTCTGTGGTTCACTTGGCGAGACATCCCTCGAACCATGCGCCGTTGAAGATTTCGTTTGCTTCTCTGATTGACAATAAGCCAAGGCCTTTCCGATTCTTGAATGTCTGGACGACTAAACCGGACCTTTTGGAGGTGATTAGACATGCCTGGGGTCAAGAAGCAAGTGGTTCTCCACTGCGTGTATTGTGCTCTAAATTATTAGCGGCGAGGAGAGCTATTCAGGTCTGGAACAAGCAATGCTTTGGAAATGTGATCGATGCTGTTCGTGAGGCGGAGCAGACGGTACAAAGGGCTGAGGAGGCTGTGGATCATGATGATTCAGAAGCGGGTCAAGTGGAACTCAGGAAGGCTCAAGCGGAGCTACGCTATGCTTTGTCTATTGAAGAGCAGTATTGGAGTCAAAAGGCACGTGTCAAATGGCTTCGAAGTGGGGATCGTAATTCGAGGTATTTTCATGCGGTGGTCAGGCAGAGACGGGCCCAAGGGCTGATACATCGAATAAAGAAATCCAACGGTGATTGGGTGGATACGGATGCTGAGATAGCAAGTGAGGCAATCACGTACTTTTCTAATCTTTTTGCTGGACCGTTGGAGGCTGCCTCCGATATGTTGCACCTCATTCCACCCTTGATTACAACGGAGGACAATTGCATGTTTGAGGCAGCTCCTAATATAGAGGAGGTGCATCAAGTGGTAAGGGCAATGGATGGGGACAGTGCAGCGGACCCTGATGGATTCACAGGTAAATTTTACACCTTTGCATGGGAGGTTATTGCTCAGGATGTTTATAATGCGGTACTCAGCTTTTTCTATGGGGCAGAACTTCCTCGCTTCGTCACCTCTACCTCGATCGTGCTGCTTCCTAAAGTCTCGAATCCTCAGGATCTCTCTCAATTTAGACCGATTAGTCTGTGTAACTTCTTTAACAAGTTGTTATCCAGAATCTTGGCTGATAGAGTGGCTGGTGTCTTGCCAAGGATTATCTCCCCCAGCAGTCAGGGTTTGTTAAGGGCCGCAATATATCGGAGAATTATCTACTAGCTCAAGAGGTGGTGGTGGGTATTGGGAAAAAAGCTAGGGGTGGCAACGTCGTTCTGAAGCTAGACATGTCCAAAGCTTATGACAGGGTATCTTGGTTGCATATTATTGAGGTCTTGCGGAGGTTTGGCTTTGGGGAGCGTTTCATAGATATGGTATGGCGGCTATTGTCTAATGTTTAGTTTTCGGTTCTGATCAATGGGTCTTCGCACGGATTCTTTAAATCTATGAGAGGGTTACGTCAGGGTGACCCATTGTCGCCGACACTATTTATTATAGCGGCCGAGGTCTTGTCGAGAGGCTTAAATGCACTCATGGTGCAATCGGGTTTCTTGGGGTTTAAAGTTCCATATGGTTGCCCCTCCATAACTCATTTGGCGTTCGCGGATGATGTGCTTATTTTTGCGAATGGGTCCTCCTCCTCTCTGAAGGACATTATGCAGGTGTTGGAGATGTATCAACGGTGCTCAGGCCAGTTGATAAGTGCCCAAAAAAATGGCTACTTGGTTCATCCGTCACTATCCCTGGCTCGAAGAAGGGTGATTGAACGTGTCACGGGGTTTACTTGGCAGCCTTTCCCTATCCGCTATCTAGGGTTTCCACTTTACTTTGGGAGGTGTAAATCTTCATATTATGCAGCAGTGGGTCAGTCTATCCTTGGACGGGTCTTATCATGGAAATCAAAGTTTTTGTCTGCAGGGGGCAAGATGGTTTTAATCAAGCATGTGTTGTCGTCAATGCCAGTACATTTGCTATCCGCTGCTGTGATTCCTACCTCGATTTTTAAATCCATAGAGCAGGTTTGCTCGAATTTTTTGTGGGGGTCAACGGCCGAAGAGTCGAAGTTTCACTGGATACGGTGGACTCAACTGTGTTACCCGGTTGAGGAGGGTGGGGTAGGGTTTCGGAGGCTAAGGGACGTCTATACAGCTTTCTCGTGTAAACTCTGGTGGAGTTTCCGTACGGGAACGTTACTGTGGGCTGCTTTCATGCATGCTAAGTATTGCAGAATGGTCCATCCTTGTCAGGCAGAGATGAGGTTGACGGATTCGGCTATCTGGAGGCGTATGTTGAACGTGAGCCGACACGTGGAACTTTCCATGGTATGGTTAGTCAATGACGGGTCGTGTCACTTCTGGTATGATAACTGGCTAGGCAGCGGCGCCTTATGTCTTAGAGCACCAGTTGATCTATCTCTCTCGTTTTGTAATTTTATTACCAATGGGCACTGGGATGCAAGTCTTTTGTCTCGAACCTTGCCAGGGGACATTGTCCCCTCCATCTTACAATACCCGGTCCCTGACGGAGGGTGTGCAGATGAAGTCATTTGGGTGCCATCGACGTCTGGTACATTCACATTAGCATCTGCTTTTCGAGACGTCCGACAAGCCCGTAACACGTCGGTGATTTCCTCTAAGGTTTGGCATCCTCGCCTCCCTTTGAAAGTGTCATTCTTTATGTTGCGCTTATTGAGGGGGAGGCTGCCACTGCCGGATGCTTTGTGCAGACTTGGGTTCCATTTACCTTCTAAATGTTTTTGCTGTCATGGTGCGTCTGAGGAATCTATTGAGCATGTGTTTGCCATTGGTCACGTAGCGTCAGAGGTCTGGTCTTATTTTGGTGGTTTGTGCGGTTTGAATTTGTGACGACCCCACTTCTCCCAATGGCGAACCCAAGGGTATCGGCGGGCCGTCTGCCTAGCTCGCGCCAGGACGCAAAACTTAAAACAATAAAAGCCAGAAAATCCAAAAGTGTACTATACATACTAAATACAATCCCAAAAGAGTTATAATTATATTCCCCAAAAGTGCCTGCTCATACTATTACATCCTTATAATTACAACCCAAAACCAAAATGTAGACCCTAAGGAGGGTCCTTGTACAAACCACCACAATAAAAAAAAACATCCTAATTGTCCAACTATTACAAGGAAATCTAACTATACTAGTGTATGTGCCAAAAGTCCCTGCGTCGGCCCTTGCTAAGGAAAACAAAAGGAAAGGGGTAAGCTATATGCTTAGTAAGTAAACAGGGGCAAAAGCGTAAATTTCACGTAACCACAGTTACACAGTAAGAGTAAAGCAAAAGCAGAAAAATAACATTCGATAATAAGGATACGGGTGGCTCCAAAGCCAATTCATGTGCCATGCGTGACCTCCTGTCGACACTCCGTCGACCACAATTAAGGTCCGTAGAACTCCACTTGTACACCCACCGAACACCTTATCACCCTCACTGGCCAGTCACCTCACAAACTTGCCCGGGCGAACGAAATCACAAACTTGCTCGGGTCACAAACTTGGTCCACATACTCGGTGAACCGGATTTACAAACTTGGTGACCTCAAACCAGGTTGGACTGACTTCGACCAAGCCCTAACCGGCTCGAATAGTCCATCTAGGTCATGAGATCGGGCCCTAAACTCACAAACTTCACGAAATTATTCAAAAGTCACCCCGAGCCACAAGCTCAAGGGTTTTAGTTCCAAAATTGCTCATATACACAAGTCATGGACAAATATGTGCGCAAGTTAGGGGTTAGGTCGAGTGCGATAAAGTACACCCTCGCCTAGGTACCCTCTTCATACATATCGAAACACATAAGCAACTAACACCCAAGAGCGGCCTGAATACTTACTCAACGAACAAAAGAGCAAAATACGAAATTCGTGCCGCGAGGAGTAGCTAGTAGGCCCCACCGGCTCCACCTAGCTCACCAATGTCTGAAATAGAAGATTGTGTCACAATATATCACAAACGGCTACTAACATACTTAAAACAAGCAAAACGACAAAATCGGCACATACGAGTACGGAAACGGCACACGGAAACGGGAATGGCGGCCTAGCCATTTTGCCGTCAAAACGGTTTTGAGCCTAATCGAAGCTATGAGTGTCGGATCAAGGTACATGAGGTACCGTTGCGAATCTAAGAGAAAATTCTATAACTTTCATGAAGACTCCTAACTCCGGATCTGAACAGAGATGGGTCGAAAGTGCAGAAAACCGTTCCAGGAATTCGCACTCCAAACTAACGGACAGGGTATGTTTGCTGGACTATAACTCCTAGCTCACAAATCCAAATCAGGAAATTCCAAAGGCATTAGAAAGCTGAGACATAAGGCTAAAACTTTGATGTTTTGGCCAAGACCTGAATCCACTCAGAACAGAACGAAATTTGAGTGTCAAAGTACCCGTCAGAACTGTCCAGATTCAAAGGCAGTTCTGACGATTGATCTTGTTTGGGTCATAACGGAAGCTACGGAACTCGGATTTCGACGCACTTTATACCGTTTCGAAGCCAAAACCAAGATCTACATTTCTTATGAAGGAGTCACCACCCATATCGTACGGTATCAAAACCGAAAAAGTCACGGGCAGAAGCTAAACTAAAAACGCACAGAACCTGATGTTCAAAACAGGCTTGAGTATTTCATCTATAACTCATGATACCCTAATCCGTTTGACCTGAAATTTTACAGGAATATTCAGAACTTAAGGGGCTACAATATTACAGAAGGTCACTCAGCCCAGTTTCGAGTGTAACAAGGTCAAAAATACCATAGACTACACCAGAATCGCAAAAACAGGTTTACAAACCATATTCTGGTTCAAACATCATAAGTTAGGCTACCTAAGTCCAAATCAAGTGATTCCAAAGCCATCCGAAAGCTAAGATACAAGGATACAATTCATCAGAAGAAATAAACAACCAAATCAGAAGCATTTCTGGTCAAATTAGCCAATTACAGAAGCAATACTCAAGTTCGGGTGGAAACAGGGCAGCAGGGTTATTTCGGTCTTTTCACAGGCTACGTTGCTCCGATTGAGCTGAAATTTTGTAGGCACCTATAAAATATCATTCTATACAACTTTCATGTTTTGATCTAAGGCAAATTCGGCCTCTAACATAGGGCTACAAAACCGGACAGAAAAGAGGGAAAAATTTTCCAAATTCTGAAATTTTCAATTTTCAATGCAACCTTCCTTGATTTCTTACTTCCAACACTACCAAAACCCCTTATATAACCTTAATTACAACATATATTAACCATACACCAAGTTGGGCAGCAAATCATCAAACCCTAGTTCATATAACCTAAAGGGGAAAACCCCCAAAACATGATAGCATCCATTATTCACCACCAAATTTGAGTTGCTAAGCTAATTTACACAAGATTCAAAAGATCAAAGACCATGATCAGATTTCATACCTCAAAGACAAGCTTGGATGAGTGATAATCAACCCCCTTGGAACATTTCTGGTTCCCCTAGCTTCCCAACTCACAATTAGCACTTTGATCGGTTTGGAAATTTGATTTTCTCACTTGGTTTGGCTAAGATTCAAGAAGAAAGAATTTTTCTTTTGCTCTCCCTTTCTCTCTCTCTTTTGGTCAGCTAGCAGCAGAAATAATGAAGGGAAAGTGCAGAAAATTGGTTTAAGAAGGTTAGTTGCTCACTTGGCCAAGAAACTCTAGGATGGCGACAAGTGTCGCCACCTCCACCTTTCATTTTTCTCTTTCTTTCCTTGCTATTTCTAGCCTCTAATTTTCGGTCAAACAAGCTGACAATTAAGAGGATATTTTGCTCAAATATCAATAAACTTGTATGGTAAGAAAGTGGTGGTCAATTGGTGCGTTCAATCGGTAATGCGCGGGACCCGCCGGTTCGCGCCGTTTTTCTTAAAAACACACGTACTAGGGTTTTTACTTCCTATTCACTAACCTTATCTCATTGCTCCTAATCACATATTATTTCTCACTTAAAAGTCACTTTTAATCACCAAATTGATCCTTGGTCAGTACCGAAAATTCATCCGGCGAAAAATCGCGAAAACCCTAATTTGCCCCAATCTTGAAAACGAAGAATGAAACCCTACTTTCTAGGCTCATTTGCACTTATTATGGAATAATTGGATAGTAGGGCTTTAATAAATAATAATTTCCAAATAAAAGGAAATTTTTAAGAAAACGTGAGGAATTTTTCAATTCCAGTGATTAAAATTAGGGTTTCAATTAAAATGTGAGAGATTTAAGAAAACCGGTTAGTCACAAGTAAACTAGGGTTTTTGACTAAAATATTAGGGTTTCTAGTCTTTTAAAACAAAATAAGGTTTTAATCAAACCCAAAGAAATACACTTTAGTATCTTCTTTACCAACAACCTCCTTATTATTATTATTATTATTTTTTCGGGGTGTTACAGAATTCCCCGAGCTCTTCACTGCGAGCTCGCATAGTCGACTGGTGGTTGCGGTCACACAATTCTGCGATTCGGCGTTTTATTTGTCTTATCCTTCCAAGTTTTATCTGTTGGCATATTTGGAAGGCTAGAAATAAAGCAGTGTTTGAAGGGGAACAGATGCGGTCTACTGTCATTTGTCAATCCATCTTCTCGGAAGTCAAGTCCATTGTGGATATCCATTTCAAGCAAAAGCTTGGGGTGCAAACTTTCTGTCAGTTGTTTGATTGGTCGCATTTGACTACCAGTGTATTTGACTTTAAACTTGTTCGCTGGGAGGTGACGGCGATGGGGGGTCTGGTGCTTAATACGGATGGTTGTTCCAAAGGTAATCCAGGAGTGGGTGGAGGTGGGGGGGTTCTCCGGGATTCAACTAGGATGCCTCTAGTTGCGTTTTTAGCTTTCTTCGGGGAAACTACTTGTCTTCGCGCGGAGACGTTAGCCCTTCTCATTGGCCTTCAAACGTGTGTTCACCGGGGTTTTATTAATCTATGGGTGGAATCGGACTCATTGGTCTTAGTTGGGGTTCTCCAGCGGCGCATTCAGTGCCCGTGGCAGATCCGAAGGGAAGTCCGGCAGATTTGGCGGTTAGTCGAGGACCATGCCTGATTCTCACATTGCTTTAGGGAGGTTAATAAAGTTGCTGATTTATTATCCAATGTGGGCATATCTCATCCTGAGCAGCAGGTCAAGGTCTACGACGGCTTTCATATGCTCCCGAGGCTAGCTCGCGGGGCAATTAGACTGGATAGAATAGGAATGCCTTCTGTTCGGAAAATTAGACGTCTGTGAGAGGAACTTATTATTTGTTGCACTGAAATAAAAATTTAATTTAAAAAAAAAATACATAAATCATCAAGTAGTAATCATATAGAACTAGTCACTCATAATTTTACTAGTAATATAGAATTATGTAAACATCGTGAATGCATGAGTAGAAATTAAAGATTGTTAAAAGATAGATGCAAATCTTATAATGAACAAATTAACTCTCAAAAATAGTTGAATGTTTCATTATCCAAGAAGTTGCAAAGGTTAGAGGAAGACCACATCCTTTGGTATTTGGACTTGCTTTGAAAATATTTCTTGCACTTGAATGTTGTCAATCTTGGGTTTGTTGGCAGGAAGTTTAGTCCATTTATAAGGAGAAATTTTGCCAAAATTTTTTTTTTCAAAATCTTGTCCAAAATTGCAAAAATGCCCCAAAAAAGTTTCAAAATTTTCAATTTTATCCAAGTGTAACAAGTTCCATACTATTAGTAACTCAAATTCCTTCTACTTTTGAGATAAATATATGTGACTTGAAAATTTTTTTTCTCATTTAACTTGGAAATGACTACTATGTGATTTTAATTTGTGAATTTATAGGAAAATATATCTTATAAAGTGGAGAAAATTATGTCTACATTTTGCATATTTGATGAAGTATCTTCTTTTTACTTGATCCTATAAGTTAAGTAATAAATATGGTCAATAATGACAATATTCTTCTCATGATTATTCTTTTGAGAAGAAGAAAAGAAAAAAAAAAGAGAAAACAGAAAAAGACACAAAAAAAGCAAATAAGAGTTGTTCTACTCCAATGGTTCTTGTACTAGTAACCGGGAGTCTTTATCTACAAATATCAACTTTCACGTAAAATAGTACTTGAATTAAGAGTATGCAAGACAACTTGAATATGTGAAGTATTGAGTAACCGATGATCTTCATCTAAAAATATCGATCTTCGTGTCAAAAGGTATTTTCACAACTTAAGTATATATTTATATATGTTATATGAATAAATCACTCTTTAAATTGGAATAAGAAGGTGATCATGAGTTTAGGAAGCGTTTTATTGACCATATGAGTTGCTTGCTTGTGAATTTGGGTAAGGATGAAAAATTGACTTGAACTTGTTATAATGGCAGTATAATTGGCTCTTCTTTACTTGATATTATGAGTACTTGAGCTCGGTTGAGTGATTTTATAATAGTTATTTACCTTATTTTGAGGAAATGAAGTTGATAGTGCACATATGTTTATTTTCAAAATTTTGGATCATTGTTGGTTTGTATTTCTAATTGTTTGAGGACAAACAATGGTTCAAGTGTGGGGCATTTGATAAGAGTATATTTTATGTGTTTTAAGCGTGTTTTATTAGTTAGTTTTGGTGTGTTTTATTTACTTTTATAGCTAATTAACTAGGTTTCTAGCGAAAATATGCATTTTATGGTTTAAAGTGTGAAAATTGCATTTCTATGGATTTTAATGGGGAAAACTTCATGTTTTTGTAGGTTTAATGATTCAATCATCAAAGGGAGTGAATTGAGAAGAGAATTGGATGATTATTGATGATTTGAAGAGGTTTAAAGAGGACATGATGTGAGGACCCAAATATTTATTTTACGCATTTTTATCTTATTTTACTGACTTATTTAATTATTTATTTATTCGTTTACTCCAATTAATTCATTTCATCCATTTTAATTTCATTTGCTTGGAGCAATGTCTCATTTTATACTTTAAAACGTTTCGCTAGTAAATTTAATTTTCTGCGGCTCGTTTAGTAAGAAATAGTGAATACACGTTTTTCGTGGCAAAATTCGGCCGAGAGTGTAATGATCTTGGAGATTCTTAAAGTGTAAAATTTGTTATTTTTGGGTATGGTGGATTGTAATTGTAATTGCTAGCCTTAACAGTTGTGGCTTGTATATTTGAAGTATTTCTTAATTAAGTCGATGGTTGATTTGTGAGTCTCTATTAAGCTTGAACGAGGGCGTGAGTCCTAACGAGAGTTGGGCAGGCGTTCCGCTGATACCCTAGGGTTCGCCCTAAGGAGAGGTGGGGGCATCACAATTGGTATCAAAGTGCTAGGTTTGAAATACCTAGAATAGGGTTAGGAGTTCTTAGTCATGAACTTTTGGTTATAGAAATTCATGATAAAGCTTAAGTTAAATTTTGAATGGTATCAGTGATTATAAGAATCTAACCTTTAGTTTTGTGGGTTATTTGTAGGATATGGATAGTAGCAGTGATGATGATAGAATTGAGGAACCTCTCCCCATGATTCCATATCGTATGGTGGAAGGCAGATACCTCATGCGGTACTCACCTGCTAGGCGGGGTAGGACGTGCCTATGCCGAGAGAGATTCTCCTACCATAACCACTTGGTGTTACAGGTAGTCGAGGAGCGGAGGCAGTTGACCCGTGACCTCAGGATAGCACGAGTTAAGAGAGAGGAGATGGTGGCCACTATAGAGGTCTAGGCTGCTCGGATCCAAGAGCTAGAGGCTATGGTACTTGAGGAGCGTCAGAGGGCTGATGCCTCCCATGCTCAATTTCAGGAGACCAAGGGGCGCCTTATCCGAATTGTCCAAGAGACAGGAAATCGCGTGGATGACATTATGACTGAGTGTGGAGTCATGGCTGACCGTATAGAGGAGGCTTTACTTGGGGATGTATCTGGAGAGGTTGCACCTGTTGTGGAGGTAGAGATAGAGCCTATGGAGGAGGATCCCGAGGAAGACCCCGAGAAGGATCCTTCTGAGGCTGCAGGGTCTTCTAGTTCGGTTCACTTGTATTAGTGATCTCCCGACCTTTTGACTTTTGACTTCTGTTCAGAACTTAGAAAGGGTGAACCTCGCCGTGAGGCCTTTTGTATTTTGTTGCATGTACCCTTGTATTTTGAGGCACTTGGATGCCTATGTCTTGTATTTGATATTAATGACTCGTTGTATGCACTCTTGACATGTGACATGACTTTTAACCTATGTAAAAATCTATACTTTGATTCTAAAGTGTTCTTGCAACTTGTACATGTTTTTTAATTTCTACGCTTATTTTTTCTCTTTGAATTAAGCGTTTAGAATCTTGCTAAATAGATCGACGAGAATGTGGAAGAAGGCATGGGCATGGGTTTCGGCAACCCCACACTCCCGAGAGAGGTGCGGGATCTGCGACTGGCCAAAATCTAAACCCTAGGAATGAAGGGAATGGCCAAGTGGCTACGGCCCTTAACCGCATAATAGATATCCTGGAGCATTTAGTTGAGCGCCAAGGCCCTGAGCCAATCAACCAACGTGGGAACCTAGAGAGGGTTGAGGATAGAGTTTTAGAGCGATTCCTGAAATTTGTCCCACCTAAGTTTTCGTGGAGGGTCTGATCCCGTGGTAGCTAAAAATTGGTTTGAAAGGATGATAGTGATTTTTGCTACTTTAGATTATGTCAAGGAAAGGCAAGTGAATTTTGCTGTTTTCTAGTTTGAGGACGCATCACGCTCGTGGTGGAATGTTGTGAAAGTGAAGTGGGAAAGAGAACAAACCCCCTGGATTTGGGCCAACTTTGAGAGGGAGTTTCATGTCAAATTCCTCCCACCAATGATACAAGAAAAGAGGGAGGATGACTTTATTAGGTTGAAACAAGAGTTACTAAGTGTGGCCGAGTATGAGGAACGGTTCTCCAAACTTTTCAAATTTGCCCCTGAATTAGTGATCACGGAGCGCAAAAGGATAAGGAGGTTTATTCAAGGGTTAAATGTTGAAATCCAAGAATCTTTAGCAGCCACCCAGATCACCACTTTTACGGTGCCTTGGATAAGGCATAGAGGGTAGAATATGCTAAGTCTCAATTTAAAGTTTTTTATGCTAGAAAGAGGGGTAACCCAAGCGATGCCCCTAAACTGTTCGAGAGGTCTACCCAACCCCTTAAAGTGAGAAGAGGGGTTGGAGGAATGAGGATGCTCGAAAAACTCGGAGGAACTCTATCAAGGGGAGCCCCGACAAAAGAAAATCAGAGTGGACGAGATCAGAAAAAAGGAAGTTCTCAAGTTGGTCAGGCCGTGACTCCTCACATAACTTGTGGATATTGTGGTAAGTTTAACCATACTGAGGTCGAGTGCTGGAGAAAACAAGAAAAATATCTGATTTGCGGTAGTGCTGAGCATCAGATTTCGAATTGCCCTAGTGCTTCTAAGGAAGGAGGAAATTCTCAACAACCTGTTAGTTCCGTTGGAAAACAGTCGAGTGCCAAAGGTAGTGATTAATGCTAATGGATGAGAGAGGGATCCATGTAGTAGGAGTTCTACGAAAGGGGATGGATCTGACTCCACTTGGGAGATAAGGGTTATAGTTATACCCTAGTCTAAACTGACAATTTTAGAGGTTGTAATCTTTTGTATAGGAGATGAAATCCTTTTGTTGTTTTGTATATTTGCAACTTAGCACATTTTGCCATGATCTTATTGTTCCCCTTTCTTTTGAAATGATTTGATGAATTTATCCTAACTTAGTGTAACTATTATGATCTTTTATGACATATAAAAATTTACTTTGCTTTTAATTGATTTTACGGCTCATATGTATATTTAATTTATTGTTCCACACCTTCAAACATGTTGTAGACACCAAATTTTTAAATAATTTTCATCCTATTTTTATTTTTTGTTTTTAGTGATAATTCTTATCTATTTTTATTTGTTAATTTCATGATTTTGGTTTTAGACTCTTAGCATTTGTATAACATTTTAGATTATTATTATTATCTATTATTTTATTTCTGTTTTTGCTTTTATTCCTTGTTGCCCTTTTAGTTGTTGTAAGACTTTTAGCATAAAATTTGTCAAAAAAGAGAAAATTATTCATAAAAAATATGTTTTATTTCTTTTTACTGTTTATTAATTGAAAAGAGAGAAAATTGCTCGCAAAAAAAATATTCTTTAAATTTTTAGATTCAATTTATGAAGGTTTGTTGTTTATTTATTTTGTTAAAAAAAAAAAAGGAAAGCCACGAGCACGCGCGATGCATTCCGTCCCAGTTTCGTGCGAGGCAGCAAAAATAGCGCGGCCCTGGTTTGTTTTTCTTCTAGTTTTCTTCCATTTTTTCTCCATTTTTTGGGCTCCGTTAGATCATCACAGTACTGTTACACTTGGCTTTCATCTACAAGCCTAGAGCAATCTAGAAATGGAAGCTAATCCGATGGCTGAGAGGGGAACGGAGACTTGAAGCTGCTTCTGAACCATTAAGATGAGGTTAAGTCTGGGAATCTGATAAAAAGAAAAGGGGAGAGGTTTTAGCAGGGGGCGGAAGTTTGAGAGAATAGAAAGAAGCAGAGAACGGCCAGGCTGAGGGAGGAAAGATTAGGGTTTTAAGAGGGGAGAGAACCACTAGCGGAGGGAGCTAGGAGTAACGGGCTGAGGGTTGTTTACGGCTGGGAGAAAAGGACAGCGGCTAGGGGCTTGGAAATAGGAGGAGTGACTGCTAGGGTTTGAAGTTGGGGGAAAGGAGCAAAAGAAACGGATGCTGAAAAAAGAAGGGGTCGGTGGCTAGGGTTGATGAAAAAGAAAGAACGCAGCTTTGAGGAGAAAAGGAAAAAAGGAAACCAGAAACAAAGGAAAAAGGGAAGGGCGGATGAAATAGGGGACGACAGAGAAAAGGGGGAACTAGAGTGAGCTGGGGTTTTGACAGGAGGAGAGGAGAGTTGAGGTTGGCAGCCAAGGGAGAAAAAAGGCAAGGGTGACGGCTGAGAGTGAAGATAACGGCGGCTGGAAAAGGAGAACGAGAGGGAGGTAGCTACGGGCTAAGTTTCTGGGGGGCTGGCCGAGTGAGGATCCGAAATGAAGAGAGTTGCAGCAGAGGTGGGCAGCTGAGTTGAGCGAAAAAGGCAGGAGAGTTCTTTGGCGGCGGAGGAAAAGGCAGCAGAAGAACCCTTAGACGATCTTCACCAGAAATTTGCGACTTCGAAATCTGCATCCGGACGCAATCTTGTCAACCAACCCCCTGTTCAGTAGACTCCGCAAGACGTCAAAGGTAATCTCTTTTGCCTTCTGTTTCTCATATGAGCTTAGACCTTATCTAAGTATGCCAAAGATCTTGCTGCGTTTTGTTTATGAACATACTTTGTTGTTTTGCTTCCTGTGGCAGTCGAATGGGTTGAGTTTTTTGTCGAAAAATATGTTGTTTAATCTTGTCCTGAGGATATAAAATCTGATGGTTAATGTTTGGTGAAGAGTTTGCTCCAAGTTGTTTGTCGATCTGATAGGCCGCAGATATAAAAATCAGAATTTTGTAAGGTTTCATGAACAAATCTAGTTTTTGCTAGTTTTTCCTCTAACTCAGATTTTACTTTGTTTTACGTGCTTAGTATGGAATCCTGATGAGATGTTTGAGAGTCTTTCTATAAGTTTTTCCTGATGAATCCATGAGGCTAGCTTGAGTCATAGTTTGGTTGCATTCGTGCATGAAAGGCTGCTGCAACGTGTCTGAAGTTGCAGAGCGATGTTGGTTATTTGTTTTTGTGGGTGACTGAAGTTTGTTTAGCTAGACTTCTTCTTGGGTCTGTTGGTTGTTGGAAGGTGATGCTATTGCGTGCGTTTGCTGCAATTTATTGCAGCAAAGTGTAGTACCATAGCAAGCTATAACATAAACAGTTCTTTGTAAATGAGTAAAAGCTTTCGGCTGTTGCAGCAACCTGAGCAGATTTTTTTTTTCTCCTTTTGCTGCTTCAAGTTTCGTCATGTTTGAAGCTTATGATCTCCTTGATTTTCAGTTAGTATGCTGTGAACATAAGCATTGCGAGCTTACCTTTTCCTCTGCTATTATTTTATACTTCATTGCATCATGGAGCTGCTGATGCTTGTAAGGTTTCCCTGGTGCATATAATGGCTTGTGTCCCTTGCTGTTTTCCCTTTAGTTTTTGCTGTTGGTCTGTTGTTAATTGGGTTCACCACAAGTTTTTTCTTCTTTTGCACCTTGGCTGCATTTTTCATAAGCTAGCTGCCCTCTTTACTATGTTGGAAATGTGCAAATGTTTTTTGGTTAATGGTAGCAATGGATTGAGGTTGATGCACCTGAGTTTAGTTGGAATCTTTTTGCATGATTACTTTGGTTAAATGAAAGTTGCATTGAAAAGGAACCCGCGAGGAAGATGGAACCTCCGAAACATTCTTGCATGAAAGTTTTTCCAAGAAATTGCCTCATTTCTTTCCATGATTTTTACTTGTTTGAATGCCAAAGTCATGTGTTATGTGGTTTAATTTAAAACTTGGGTGTGGATTTGAGAAAGTCTGATCAAAGTTGTGTTAGATCCTGAGATTTATGTTCGGAAAAATGCAGCAGAACCTTGCCGAAAAGCTTCAGGTGTTGTTAAGTTTTTTGTTGCAGAAATGTGCTTCCTTCGTAACATTTGCATGCATTTTTGCATGGAAAATGCTCTAAGATTTGCAATTTAGCCCATTAATTTCTGCCTAATTCCCCTAAGGCCCTAGAAATCAAGAATATCAGACAATTTGATCCCTTTTTAATGTGCAATTTTCCTTTGGTATGTTTCAATTTATTTTGGCCAGATTATTTAGGACTTTTAGGATAGAATTTGAGTATTTAATGTTTTCTTGATAATTCTTAGTTTTAATTCGGATTTTATTAGAATTTTGGTAATTTTGTTGCTTAATTGTAATAAATGGGTTATCTTTCATTTTATGAAGTTTAAATTTTGATTTTGCTATGTTTACTCTTGAGTCGTTAATTCTACTTTTTCTTCCTTTTTAGGCCCCTAGTATTTAATAACAATAAATTGACCTTTCAAACTTTTCTTTTCCTTCCAATTGGGTCCTAATTTAGTGAATATGGGCCGTTTAGGCATTTAAATGCTTTTAATGATTCAATTTCACTTTCATGTGATTATCTGTGATGCCTTGACCCTTTCTTTATTTTTTTGGAGGGTAAATAAGCAATTTCACTTCATTAGAGCCCCAACTCAAAGGAGGTACACCCTATCCCTTAGTTTCTTACTTTATTTGACCCTACGTGTTTGTGTGATTTATGTGCTCAATTGCATGCCTTTTGAATGTTTTCATTTTATTTATTTATTTATTTATCCACTTTATTTGTTTTAGTTATTTTCAATTTCGATCATTTGAAAGGCACTTGAATGCCAAAGTTGTAATAGCTAGGTTATTTTATTTATTTTATTCCGTTTCCCCTCTTAGATTGTAGTAGGCTTCCACCCGAATGTAATAGTTAGGGCTTTATTTGCTTTATTTGCCTTATGTGTGTTTTGCATGTCTATGTGCTATGTGTTACCGCTTTCTTAGGATCTTGCATCTAGATATCATGCTTATGTGTTATGTGCTATATGTGATTCATGTGTTTACATGCTTTTATTAGGTCTTACATGATTTATTTGATTGTAATCGACGTGTGACGTTACCACACTGGTCCAATGTTAGTTGTGGTTAATTTCTCGAATCCACACTAGTCCAACGCTAGTTGTGGCCCTTCGTTCCGACTTTTCTCACTAGTCCAATGCTAGTGGGAAATTGTAGACATGGGCTAGTCCAACGCTAGACCCTTAGGAGCCCTTCGCGCATTAGATCATGATTGTGTGATAAAATCACTTCATCTCATGCATATCTTTACTTTCTAGGGCCTCTTTCACCATGTTGCATGACACTTTCCTTATATATGTATACCCCTTCCCCCATATTTTCCCTTATATGTATATTACTTGCCCCTTTTGTATGAAACATGACATTAGACTTGCATTTCATATAAGCATTAGAATTTGGTTAAATCATTTGCTTGATTAGATAGGAAAACCCCTTGAATATGGGATATGGACGAGTTTGGCTTTCTAGCCTTAGCACGCTCGTATTCCCTCTATTAAAAGGGAAAATTGAGTCACGAACATTAGTCCCCCGTACCCGACATGATGCATTCCTTTAAGACATGTATATTTCTATAATTATTTTATCCTTTTCCTTTTCTTAGAGTCTCATATTTTTGCATTATTCGTGACCTTTCCAAAGAGTCATTATTGGGCATCACAATTAATGTGATTGGCACCATTCAAGCTTTGAAGAGAAATTTTGCCCCCCGATTCCCTCCTAGGTCTAGGGTATGCATTCATATAGTACATCCAAATGTGATGAATCTTAAGGTTAAAACGAGAAAATCTTTGACTAAATCACGCAACTAGCCTTGGCTAGGTCGAAGGGGTGCCTTGGATTTTTATCCTTGCCTTCCCCTTCGTCAAATGTGACTCCCGAACCTTTTTCGTTGGTTTACGTAGACTAGGAGTCGTTTAAAAGGGGTTTCTTTCTATCTTTTCCTTTAAAAAATTCATTTTAGGTGACTTGGTACACCTTAACTCTATACCAAGTGGCGACTCCGATTTTTATTTCAAAAATCCTTTTTAAACTATATTTTGGGTCAAATCGTCGCATTTTCAAGTCCTATTTAGACCCATATTTTTCATTTTTTTTCTTTTTTAAATAAAAAATTCATTTTCCAACCAAAAATTGAATCAAAATTCACTTTTTCAAACCATTTATTTATCTTATAAAAAATGGGGCGCGACAGCTGGCGACTCCACTGGGGACTTAGAGAGTCCGAGCAAATTTGATTTAGTCAATCTTTTTCTTCTTTTAACCTTTCCATATATCACATTTGGATGTTTAGGGTTGCATTTTTCCTTTTTTAGGGTTTTGCATTTCGCGCATATCAACTCACTCCCTCACACATTTGCGTACGATTAATTTGATGGATGAATGGTTTATCTATGTTATCCCGCGCTTTGCATTGCATTGGGATGGGGGGACATTACCCTAGAGCCTCGCGTTGGTTCTCGATCCCTCCCCTCCAAACGAGCACTAGCATACGTGCATACGCTTTAATTTTTTATCCCGCATTTATTTTTCTTTTCGTGGCTTGTCACGCCACTCTTCCCTATTAGGATTAGGCGACCCACTTGGACGTGTGATCGTGACACGACGTGTGCGTAGCATTGTCCGAGGGGTTACTCAATCTTCCGCTTTAAGCTTTGGGTTAATAGCCTTTAGCTTTTAGTCGAAGGTTGAGGATTTTTGATAGATTCACTCAGACATGTAGCCGTGACACGACGTGTGCGTAGCAGTGTCTGGGGAATCGCTCGAGCCACCGACAAAGAACCTTGGGATTGATGACCCTTGGTTTCCAAGTCTGAAGGCTCGGGGAACTAAAACCTTTCGAGTCTAAATGCATTAGTGAGCCCCAACCTCATGCATCCATGATAGTTTTCCTACGGTAGAGTTTGACTTACCCTATTAGGGACACTATTCACGAGGGGAGGGATCCAACACTACTCAGCTACACTAGAAGTTCCCTGTCGGAGCTTAATAAACTCGTCCTCTCTCTTCTCCTGGACGATAGGAGGAAGGTATTTCTCATTGAACTCCCGTACAAAGTTTAACCAGGTCTACGTAGTTCCCTCTCTTTCCCATTTGGCCCTAATTACATTCCACCAAGCCCTGGCTGGACCTTCGAACTGGAAAACAGCGAATTGTACTTGCCTCTCCTCCGTATAGTTTAAAGCGGCAAAGATGTTGATCATGGCCTCTAGCCATTTCTCGGCTCCTTCCGGGTCTGGTCCTCCCAAGAACTTAGGTGGAGAGAACTTCTGGAATCTCTCTAAGGCCCTATCTTGCCCCATATCGGGGTCCCTAGGTTGATTTACAGGGGTTTGACCCTGTTGTTCGACGGGCCAAAATATTAGTCATTTGTTGGATTGCTGTTGCCACTTGATCTCCCCCTACAGCCTGGGGTTCAGGTTGTAGCTCAATCGTTGCCTCTCTCTCCTCTCTCGGTTCTTGTACCGGCTCCTGTGCTTGTCTACCCCCACGGCCCCGACTAGGACCGCGTCCTCGGTTAGTTCCCCTGGCTTGACTTCTTCTACCCTCCATGTTTTGGATTTAACCAACTATGGACATATAAAGAAAGTAAGGTATGGCTCGTATCGCACGTTGCAAAAGGATAAATAGAGGCAAGAAAACACATAATAAACAAGTACTCTATATACATAGCAAACAAGTCACATATACATGCCAACCTAGGCAAGTCAAAGGCTATACTAGCCAAGGAACATAGAACAAAAGAAACCCTATTTACATCCACCGTGACACGTCAAAGTCAAAAACAAAAGAAAACGTGTCGTCCAACTATGTTCCTAACTACCCAACCAAAATCTTCTCAATCCCCGATCCTAACAAGTTGTCTGGCTAGACGCCGACCCAACAGACTCTGAGGATGCACTCGGCTCCTCCTCCGGGTCCTCCTCAGGATCCTCTTCCTGATCCTCTTCAGGAACATCAGGGACTACAGGCACTGGACCCTCTTCGGCCAGGTCCTGAATCACATCATCCATCAGTGCCTCGCACTCGGTCAGGATATGCCGGTCCGGTCTCTGATGTCCTCAACCACTCGCATGAGGCGTCCAGTCGCCGCCTGAGCCTGCTCGCGAAAAGCATCAGTCCGCTGCTGCTCCTCCAAAATCGAGGCCTCCAGCTCTCGGATCCGGGTTCCTTGGTCTCGAAGAGTAGCCTGGAGACGCTCTATCTCTGAATAGCACCTACGATTGGTGCTACCCAATCGTCTCCGCTCGTCGTCCACCGCAAGCACTACCCGATCAGGGTAGGAGTAGGTCTTCCAGCAGTCGCAGCGTCGGATCTTGCGCTCTGGGGACCACCGCTGGATTGGCCCACCGGGGCTCTCCTGATACGTGATCACGCGGCAGACGGGCCCCTCCAGATGTGGCTCGTCAATAGGAGCGTCAGTAGTTATGTCAGTAGGTACGGGCTGAGACGGCCCAGCACTCCCAGATACATCAGTACCCGTCATCACCTAGGTTTGCAAATAACATTGCAAAGTAAGTACAGGAGATGTAGAAAACAAGGCTAAAGGCTAAGCTCAAGAATAAAACCCTAGCCTATCGTGTCAAGCACTCAATCTATCCAGATCAATTCACAACCTAGGCTCTGATACCACCTGTGACGACCCCACCTTCCCCTAAGGCGTACCAAAGGGTTCGGCGAACCGCCTACCCAGCTCTCGCCAGGACTCACTCACTCGTATCACATGCATACATCCGTGGACCATAAATAACATCGCAATTCAAGCTTATAATTTACATTGATGCACAATCAAGATACAAAACCTCAATATACCCAAACCGGTTCAAAGTGTATACAATCCAGATACAAAACATTCTATTCGAGTAATAGCGCGAGTACAAGTCAAAATTCAAAACAACTAGACTACGCTAGTCTTTACACGTCTCACGCCTCGCTCGTACCCCTGTAAGGAAAACAAAACTAACGGAGTGAGCCAAAACTCAGTGAAGTTCCAAATATCAAATTGGCCATCAAACAAAATAATAATAGTGAAATAGTGAAATAGCGAGCAAACAAGTCCAATCAAAGAGATAATACTTCAGGTAATCAAGAATATATGGATCATATTCACATGTAAGGATACAGTGGCTCATGTCTCGGCTCCATCCCAGCTTGATCGATTGGTAGTTGACACTCCATCAAATTTCAAGTAATAACTAGTCCAGAAAGAAAACCCCACTTCACGCCAGTCTCCGTCCACCGATCAACCCCCTTATCCGGGCCCGCACGCCACACGAAACACGGGTGGTAATACTCGAGTATACCGATTAGTCGAGAAAATAACACTCCACTCGACATTACTAGTTACCCAAGGTTCGTTATCTAATCGACCAGGCCCTTGCCGGCTCGACTCGATTAACTAGTCACAGGGTTTCTGGAATTCCAGGCAAGATATAATCCATACACATGTAAAGCAAGTCAATTGAAATCGATGAACAAGTACAAGTCTCATTAGGGCAAGTGCGATAAAGTACACCCTTGCCCTGTCAAATCACTTATATATCATGTAATCATATTTGTCAAAGAGAAATCACAAATATCAAGTTCAATCAGATATTTCGAAGCACTTACCAAAAGTAGTGCTTCTAATGTTTGCGTCTGGGTGGTACTCCGGGTTTGGAGTCCAAATCTGCGATAAAACATGATTTAAGAACTTTGAAAATCAACTAAGGTTCGAAACTTAGACGTTTCATTCAATAAGAATCAAGAAATTGAAATTCACTTGGAGAATAGTCGTGAAACGGTTGCTCGCTTTTCAAACGGAAAAATTTTGTAAGATGTATACTTGGAAATAACTTTTGAGTCGAAAGTGCAAGGAAAACGGATTTATAGTGATTATTACCGCTTTTCCTAAGGGTACAAGTTCGGCTATGTTCTAACGTATAACCCTCGATAACCAAAGTAGCAAAAGTCCTAGATGGTTCAAGTGATATTCATTTATCAACTTTACCCAAGTCGCAAGTTTATTTCTCTAGTCCTCGAGCGTAAATTTGGGCAGCATGCCGTTTGTATTTTCCTATTTTCAGCCATTTATGGCTTCATTATTTTCCTCATTCAAACCCAAAGGTACACACACAACAATCTAACTTCAATAGCCGTTCAATAGGCTCAAGACAATACAAGGACAAAAATCAAACTAACAACAAGTGCGGAAATGAAGTTTAACAAGAGACAGATTTGATAGAGTTTTGTGTAACAGACACAACCTAAGATACGCTTATCGGATTGGGGTGAAACTTATACCATTTCGAAGATAAGACGAGGGCCTACAACTTTCATGAACATCACTTAGTCAAATTTCTAGTGTAACCCAGTCAAATTCCCAATTCACAGAACCAACTTCCAACTAACCGGCTAGTTAACCATACTACATTTAAATGGCCATATCTCAGGCTACCAAAGTCCGTTTAAGGTATTATTTGAGGCGTTGGAAAGCTAAGACAGAGTACTAAAACTTTCATGTTTTGGTAAATGGCTAAATCAGTACGGATCATAGTGAATGGACACTGTCAACTAGATGAACTGTCTAAAACGGATCACTGGATGCATCCTAGGGCAGTGAGGGTATTTTGGTCTTGTCACAGGCTACATTGCTCCGATTGGGCTGAAATTTTGTAAGCATCTATAAACTATCATTCTATACAAATTTTATGTTTTATGCTAAGCCTAATTCGGCCTCTAACATCACAAACTGAAACCGGACAGAACTGAACTACAATTTTCCAGAAATCTGAAATTTTACGGTTTCAAAGGAAAATTTCTTCATTTCTTGCTTCAATCACTACCACAATCTCTTATATAAGCCTAGATACAAAATATACTATCCATACAGCAAGTATAGGCAACAAATCCTTCAAACCCTAACTCATGTAACTCAATAAAACATACACTATATCCATCCAAATCATTATAATAGCTATCATCCACCACAAATTTAAGGTGTTATGCCAAGTTAAGCAAGATTAAGAGTAAAAAATGGGGAAATCAGCATTATTACCTTGCTAAAATGACTACCAAGAGCAGCCCTAGCTTTTCCTTCCAAAATTTCACCAACACCTCACTAGCTAAACACTCAAGGAAGGTTTTAATCGGTTTAGTTTCTTGTTTCCTCACTTGGATGGCTCAAACTCAAGATAAAATGGTGAAGCTCTCCCTTGGTTTTTCTCTCCCTCTCTCTCGGCCAAAGCAGTAGAAAAATGATGAAGAAATGAAGCTCCATGGTGATAAGAAGGCAAGACTAGTTGGTCTTCGTCAAGGCCCTCAATGGCCAACAAGTGTCACCACCAATTCCACTCATTTTTTTGTTTCTTTTCCTTGCCAATTTGGTCAATATTTTCGGCCAAAGCCAGCTGGAAATGAGGGGACATTTTGCTCAAATATTAATGAGCTTATATGGTAAGAAAGTGGTGATCAAGTGGTGTGTTCAATCGGTAGTGCACGGTACACGTCGGTTCGTACCGTTTTTCCTTAAATCACACGTACTAGGGTTTTTACTTCCTATTCACTAACTTTTTATCATTGCTTCTAATCACATATTATTTCTCACCTAAAAGTCACTCTTAAGCACCAAATTTGATCCTTACTCCATACCGGATAATTACACTACGGATACACGAAAACACTATTTCACTTCGAATTGAAATCGGAAAGGAAAACCCTAATTTCCTATGATCATTGGCACTTTTCTAGGGTGATTGAGTAGTAGGATAGTGTAGAATAATAATTGCCAAATAATTTTCAAATAAAAGAGAATTTTCAAGAAATATATAAGGAATTTACAAGTCCTCACACCACCAATCTTCGTGGTCATACTCGAGTATACCAAACATTTTCCCAGGGTTACCAGTCTCCCGATCGAGTCCGCTTCTAGCTCAAGTCGACCGGCAACGAAGGGCAGGGGCCCAGTTTAGCCAAAAGGCTTACATTCATGCACAAGTAGTATTTAATCATTTAATCATTGAAAATTTCTCATTCATTTAGGTCGACTGCGATAAAGTAAACACTCGCCTAGGAAAATTCATTTTTAGCAAACGTTGGGAATATAACGTACATTAATCACCTATTTAAGCAACAATCCACATAGTCATTGATAACATAACGTACAAAGAACACTCACCTACTTAAGAAAAATAACGTCCAAAGTTTCCTTCCGGATAACACCCTCAATCATCAAGAAACCTTAAGAATAACCAAGAGAAAATATTACGGTTCAACCATCCAAAGTTTAGGTGAACCAAAGAAAATCCGAATAACTACTAGTACAAGGTATAAGTATGATTTTGGAAGTGAAAAGAGTACATTTAGACCAAAGGACATGAGTAACTTAGAGTTTTCCAAACCAAACATAAAACTAAACTCAAAAGGGTTTAGAAAATTTCGTCGGAAAATAACTGAAACGGAAGCCACGTCAGAATCTGGCCAGATTCAAGGCAGTGAGCAACCCCATTTTTTCATCTCCCCCTGTCAATCCAGCCAAGATTTGGCCGGATATGAAAAAGCAGTTTTTAATTTTTTCGTAAAACTCTTTGTTTGGCTCGAAACTAACACATATGCAAAGAAATAACGTATAACAAGTGTCTTGGGTAAACTCTTATGCAAGAGAAAGACACAATACCCTAAATTCAAACCTAAAATCTCGCTATTTAAAAATAGATTTTGTGGCCGAGAAAACCCTATACCACTCCTCTTTGTTTTGGGAAGAAAATGAGTAAATATTTCAAGTTCAGAACTTGACATTTGTAACTAAACATCATGGTTAAAATGGTCATCACCTTCACCATGCAAAAATGTATAAGTTCAAGTAAAATGTAGCTTATCTAACACCTCTAGAGTGGACCTAAGTATGTCTAAGCAAAGTAAATCCAATGCATCACAAAATCACATTTCCAAATCTCATTTTTACTCACTCAAACTTCAAGAAAATAAACGGACAGCATTTCCCTCGAATTCCTTTACTTTTCCATCCTAGAATCAACCACCAATCTCATAAAAATCAACCACAATTACACATACACATCATAGGTTATTAACACCCTTAAAATACAACCAATTGGTAACCCCAAAACTAACCCTAATCATGCTCAAATTAGAAACCCTAAAGCTGAAATTGAAGCACATAAGCTGGAAATTTCTCTAGGAAAATTAAACTAACACCAAAACACTATATTGTTCATATATCAAAACTAGTAAATCATGGCCAACCATTAATCATCACATGAGGGCAGAAATTTATTATAAAAACTGAAAATTTCTCAATCACTACTTCAAATCACAATATTTCTCATCAAACTATGTCTTTAACAACTCTAAACTACTAATTTACACATACATGATGGAAAAGAAAGTTTCTAGACAAAGTCACCTTGTAATCTCAAGAAAGATGGTAGCTTAGTCTTTCCTCCTCCAAAATAACTCCACCAAAGCCTTTAAACTTCCTTAGTGAGCACTTGTATGGAGTAGTTTCCAATTTGGTTGGCTAAAACTCAAGATTTGAGCAAGAATTGAAGTAGAAAATGAAGAACTCTCTCCTTGTTTTTCTCCTCAAATTGGCCGGCCAAGACAAAGGAAAAATGGGAAGAAATTGGTCAAAAATTGGTTTTAGTAAAGCTAGGTAAGACTTGGTCAAGTCCAACTTCCAATGGGTTCGCGACACGTGGCACCCTGAATGTTTTAAACTTATCTTCCTTCTCCCAATGGTTAATCTATCTAGCTAACCTCTAATCATCTCCTAGCACCTTGTAAAATAATATTCCTTTACAAAATTTCACTAATCGACAAAATTTTATCGCACTAACCGCACTAGTGGCTCCCACGTCCATAATGCACTTCAAATTTAACGTACACTAACTTATACTAGAAAAAAAATGATTTAAAGGAAAGTATAAAAATGTACGCAGAGAAATAAAATAATGCCTAGAAAATGTGAAAAATTTTCGGGTTCTCACAGAATGGTAATGGACTATAGGAAACTAAATGATAATGTTATAGATGATAGTTATGATATACCTAATAAAACTGAATTAATAAATTGAATATATGGAAGTACCATATTTAGTAAATTTGACTATAAATCTGGGTTTTGGCAAATTGAAATTCACCTGGACAGTATTCCATGGACATCCTTTACCTGTCCTTTAGGACATTTTGAATGGTTAGTCATGTCCTTTGGACTAAAAAGTGCACTATCCATATTTCAAAGAAAAAATGGATAATATTTTTATAAAATTCTATAAATTTGTTTGTGTATATATAGATGATATATTAGCACATTCTAAAACAAAAAAGAGCATGTTAGTCATTTAAAACTAGTCTTATAAGAATTTCTAAAATATTGTATAGTAATCAATATTAGTAAAGCACAATTCTTCAAACAAGCTGTATAATCTAAACTGTTTGTCAAAAGAGTGCAGCGACAAGTAATGATATGATCCTGGTGTAGTGATAATAGTAAATAAATAGCGATATGCATCAGTAGGTATTTTTAAATTATTCATGTACTTCTAGGTACTTTCTTTTTATAATAATTGTTCATAGAATGGTATACATTGTGAGAACCCTGAAAAATATATATAAGCCAGTGCATATTTCAATTTCATTTCTTTTATTCCTTAATAATTTCTAGCATTATTTTTACTTGTTTGCAATTAAGTACGTAAAAACAAGTTTATGTGAAAAATAATAAAATTTTCCTAAGTTATGAAATTTCTTGGTTTTGCTAAACTAAATTAATATCTTTAGAGTTAGATTAAATTTTTCGCCTTAGCATAAAATGTTAGAATAGTTAAATTCCCTTATGCGAAATTAATGACACTTGAGTCGATAAACTTACTATCTTAAAACAAATTATTTAAATTCCAATGATTAATTCCAATTAGTTGCTAATGTTAAATGTTAATAGGAATTTCCGCGTTAAGATGAAAACCAATGAATTTTAGATAAACATGATACTAATATACTAAACATACTTAAGGCGTGAAAATTTCGATAATTATAGTCTTATCCTTCTTTGTTTTCACAATAAGTGCGTAAAAATAATTTTTATGTGCAAATTGTCACACTTGTATTAAATTATTATTTCGCTTGATTCTATATTACTAAATCGATAAATTTCGAGTTAGACTAACTCTATTTCTTGAGAATAAATAATTGGATATTCGGATAATTAATTTAATCGCTAAATAATGTTAGGAACTTTAATATTAAAGTGTAATCGATAAATATTCGATAAAAATGGTTTAAGTATACTAGTGTATAATTAGGCGTTCAAATCACACTTGGGGATAATTTTTGGTTTTAAGATTAGAATGGAGAATTTAAGTAGAGGTTAGGAAGCAAAGTGAAAAGACTAAAATGTCCTTACAACCACAACATTTTCATGCAAAACCAAACAATCCCTCTGACCGCATTTCAATCACCGCTCAATCGACCAATCACATTTTCACCAATTCTATACGCAACCATTTCCTACACTCAAACTCTTCTCCAAAACCGCGGCACCATACCTCTTCTTCTTCATTTTCATATCCCAAACCACCACTGCACTCCTACTCTGCCTTGCTATCGTCGACCAAAGGAGAGAGCGAGAGAGGGAAATCCGCGAGCTGCAAAACAAATTTTCTGGTTCTGTCCGTTAGTTGAAGGAAGAAAGGGAGAGCTTGTGCGTGAGTCTCCTCCGTTTTCTTTTCAACCTCCACCAGCTGCAACCATCTTCACCGCAACACCATTCCAGCTGCAACCATCTCCACCGCAACACCATTTCCAGCTGCAAACCAAAAACCAGAATCAAACTTGCGCGTGAAGCCGAGAGGAAGGAAAGAAATTTCCAGATTTTCGTGTGGGAGTTGAGTTCATATCTGAGGTAATTTCTGGGTTAATTAAGTTAATTGCTAGTAGATGAAGCCATATCAGAGCTTGCATGAGTTGCTTGTGCAGTCGGATGATGAAATTAAGTCACTAGAAAAATTTCTGTTTTGGCTAAATGGCTCTGCCGAGGAACTGGTTTCGAAATGTAGCATTATTTCTGATACCCTGCGACAATCTGAGCTCAATTAAATGTTTAACCAACTAAAAAAAAGAAGGTTAAGTCATCTAGGAACATGCATGTGAGTTTAGGCAGCCGGATTTGGAATTAAGAAAAGAAGAATTTCTGTTATGCGCAAGTGATGGAACTGCCGAGTTCTTAACTTGATTAATGCAGCTCGATTTGGTTTAATTTTGTTGTTTGAGCTTATAATCATAATTAGCTAGTTAATAACAAGTTAATTAGGCTCTGCAGGTAGTTAATTAATCAGTTTAAACCAGAAAAATAAAATCAAAATGCAACCTGCCTCATGCATGTTCATCCGAGCCAAGCTGGAATAATTTTTAGGAATTTTGATGTTAATGGCTGTTATTTGAACTCGATTTCTAAACTGAAAATGTTAATCACTGGCTAAGCATCTGCATATTGAATTTGAGCTCCTAATACCTCAACTTAACCAAAGAAAATCTTGTTTTAGAACCATTTTTATTGCTGGAAATTTTGAGAAAAGCCGTGAGGCTTAAACCTGGAAATTGAGGGGTTGGTAACCATTGTTTAAATTCAACTCTTGAACTGGAAATGTTCATTGTCTAGCTAAGTGATTGCATGAGGAAGTTGAGAGTTTAATAGCATGTTTTAACCAAGAAAATAAAATGAAAACAGAAAATTTCTTCATGCATGATTCATCCGTAGCTTGCTGGACAGATTTCTGGAATTTTTGGGATGTTTGAACCTGTTATTCGAATTCGATTTTGAACCAGAAATGTTAATTAGCTAGCCAAAGGTTCACATGATGAATTTGAGAAACTGAAACCCTGATTTAGCCAAGGAAAAGTTGGATTTATAAAACTCTAAGTGCTGGAAAAGTATTGATAGCCGAGGGGTATGAACCAGAATTTTCAGTTTGTCTTTGGAAATTTTAATTGGGTTCTGGAAATTTATTTTATTCTTCCCTTGGAATATAATGGTTTAGTAATACATAAGAGATGTAAATTTTAAGTTGTTTGGCAATGAAATATTGGATATATTGAAAGATTGAACCAAAAATGTTGGTATATAAGTGCTGGAATTTCTTTTGTGGTAGCCGAAGGTTGAGTTGGAAGCTCAGCTTGGTTTTTAAATTTTTCTTTGAAACGTAATGGTTGGAAATGCCTGGAATATGTTGTTTTCGAGTTCTATAAGAAATGTATGGATGGTTTGAATAAAAACCTTATGGTGTTAAAAGAGAAAAAGGAGTTTTTCACAAGTGAAAAATGAGTCTTCAGATTTTCGGATTTCACTGACCAGTCTCAGTAAAATGCTTGTATCTTGGTGTAGGAAAATCCGTTTAAGGTGCCGTCAGTGGCATTTGAAACTATATTCATGGGCCGTTGTTCTGTAGAAATTTCATATTTTTCCTCCATGTGAACTGCTGTCCGTGACTCCTCAAAGTAGGCTGCCCTGCTTGAATGTTCTGTTTCTTCATGAAACTGAATTTTTACTTGGAGCGAACACTTAGCTTATTTGTGATTTGAATTCCTGATTGAATTGTGGTTGGAAGTGATTGATGTTGTCAAGAGCTAATGATTGATGAAGCTCTTGACCATTCGAATAGTTTTGCAATAATTTAATTTTTGGTGACTCGGCTCAAGTGGTTGGCTGAAATGTACTTGGAAAGTCCATGGGTTGTGACTTGGGATTTGCTTTAGTACCTGGACTTCCTTTGTTGAATTTTAGTTGTACTGGAATTTGTTGAGACCTAGGGCTAATGATTGATGAAACCCTAGTAAAATTGATATTTGGTTTGTAATGTTTCAATCTTGATGACTTGGGAATTCAATGTGCAAATGAGCTAGACTTGTGAAGACTGTTTTGGTTTTCTTGAACTTGAATACTTTCAAAATTAAATTTTTGTGGGAATACTCAACTTTAATATCAAGTGATGGAATTTGAGTTTAGTATGTACTATTAAAAAAGTTAGATATTGGGACTTTTCAAACCTTGCCGACTAGTTAATTCTTTTATTTTGCTTAAGCTAGTTTTACTACCTTTAGGGAGTAATTGTATTTAACTTTTAAACTTTAAGTTTTCATAAAACTATTCTTGACTAGTTGTTTTAAAGGAAATTTGGAAAAAAAAATACTAGATTTGAATAATTTCAAATAAAAGGCATAGAAAACTTATTCGGCAAGAAAACCCGTTTGAACCAATTTGGTTATAGTTTGCCTCTAGAGGGAAATATCTTTAAAAGAAATCACACGAAACATTTTATTCCTTTATTAATTTTGATGTTTAAGAAACTTATCGATATGTTTCGAGGAAATAAACTAGTTTAATACAAGATAATCGTTTATATATTTAAAATCGAGAGTTTGTTTAGTAAAACTTATGGTTCTTAAAACTTGGATTTCTAGGATTTAGCGAGGACTTGGACTACGATTCCCGACTTGACCTTTGAACTTCACTCTTGGTGAGTGTCCCTGCTTGTTCTATGCCTACTTGATTAAAGTGCTTTCTTGACTTGATATGTGATAATTGGAAAAATGATTTTCTGATCCATCGAAGTGGGCAGTGTGTACTTTACCGCACTAGCTCTTTCGAGTGGTGGCTTGCTTGAAACATTTTCGTGAATATCCTGCTTGCACTATCTTCATGCTGGACGCCACGTCGCTGGGTGAATCCCTCGACTAGTCTATAATAACCTCATGCTGGACGCCACGTCGCTGGGTGAATCCCTCGACTAGCCTCATGCTGGACGCCACGTCACTGGGTGAATCCCTCGACTAGTCTATACTAACCTCATGCTGGACGCAACGTCGTTGGGTGAATCCCTCGACTAGTCTATATAAAAAAAAATAATGAATCTACATGGACTTTAGATGGTGAAAGTTGATGGAGGGTCAACTGCGGGTAATTTTGATCAAGCGCAAGGAAAATGGCTCCTGAGAGCCCATGTATCCTACCCCGTGCTGTTGCACACTTTCCTACTTGCTGAATTTAAGTTGAAATTACAATTTGCTAAGTAATTGATTTGATTGCATGTTTTGGGCACCACCGAGCTTTAGCTCACCACACGATATTTGTTTTTCCTTAACAGGTCTTGGAAATCGAGAGACTTTTTCCTTAACAGGTCTTGGAAATCGAGAGACTTGAAGCTTATCTGTTCATTTGTGTAAATTTATTTCGGATTGTCCTTGTGTCTTTGTTTGGGTTGTCACTTGAAGCTGGAAAAGTGCAAATTCTATGTTTTGACTTGTACGAAAGTGTTCTATATTTTATGATTTCACTTCTTGGTTTGTAATGTATAAAGGTATCTCTGCGTTAAAGTAGTTTGAGTTGTATCTTAAGAGTGAAAGTTCGGATGTTATTGGCCCTGTTATCTCTGAAGTTAATGTGTGTTAACATTCCAGCCGTTTAAAGTTGGGCATGTCCGATGGCGAATTGTATTTTAGTTTAGGCTATACCGGATTATTTGATCAGTTTGCTTGCGTGAGTCCTGGCGAGAGCTGGGCAGACGGCCCGCCAACCCTCTGGTTCGCCTTAGGGGGAAGTGGGGTCGCCACAGGTGGTATCAGAGCTCTTATTGAGCTCAAACCGGGAAAAGGTTCTCTGACTGTGGGGATTGGCTTGTTAAGTGTGAACAAAAGTCTATATTTGGGGATATTAGATATGTATGTTGGGTAGGAATCTCAATATGTAGGTAAGTTACTCTTGGGACTGGCCAGCCTGAGATGTGAATTATCCTATTATCGGATTCTTGTACCCGAATATCAGATATTTCATTCAATGGTGTATTTGGAAATTTGGAAGAATTTAGTATATTGCCTTATGATATGACTAGAGATCAAATCCAGAAAAGTAGAACCGAAAGTATCAAGTTTAGCTTTTGAAAGATAAAAGTGAAAAGCCAATAGTGAGATCTTGAAGATTGGTGCCAATTCTGTACTTAAGATGAATAATTTTGCTAGTCATTCACATGGTAAGTGGAATGTATGCCATCTTTTACCCAAAATATTGGTTTAGACATAGAGATTGAGCGAAATTGTAGTTTATATTAAGTAAGAACTATGCGGTTGTGAATAGCTCTAAACCTTGAGGAGAGTTTTTAAAATTGAGGTGAGATGAGTTTGACGAATTTGCCATGTGAGGTGAATTTTTGACGGCATTGTGGCTCCTTAAATTTTGTTGGAGAATTATTTGGGGGTGAATGTCCAATGGAATAAAGATAACTAGTTGATAGGTTATTTAAAAAGCCAATGTATGAAATGTTTGAAATCATTTAGAATACCTAAGAGCCATAGATGTACTTAAGTAATGATCATATTATTTGATTTGACACTAGACGTAGTAGATCTACAATTTACTAAGGAAATTTGATTAGTGTCACTACGAGGGGGTCTAGTGGGATTGTCCAGGACTAAACTAATGAAGGTTAAGTTGAATCTAAACTAAGGGTTAGGCTATTAGCTATGTGGTTATAATAATTTGTGTATTGTTGTATTGTTTCCTTTCACGCTTATAAAGATTGAAGTTTGAGTTATGTATGAAAATATTGAATGTATTCGTGAATTATCTAGCTTTTGAAGTTGTATGAAATGTGTGTATATTGTGAATGATTACGTGTTTAATAACGCTGTAATATTATTAGTGACTAACCTGAGTGAATTTTGGTAACCAAAGTGGTGTATAGAACTATGAGATTAAAAAAAAAAAATGCAGAAAAAGTACCCCGATTTATTTCTTTAGAAAGTGTGAATTTTGAGGACAAAATTCATTGTAAGGAGGGGAGGATGTGAGAACCCTGAAAAATATATATAAGCCAGTGCATATTTCAATTTCATTTCTTTTATTCCTTAATAATTTCTAGCATTATTTTTACTTGTTTGCAATTAAGTACGTAAAAACAAGTTTTCGCCAAGGGCCCTCTTTTCTCCATTAGCAGACTTGTGGGAGAGCCTCTTCGGCTTGATGCTTCCACAGCCGCCATTACAAGGCCTAACGTAGCAAGACTTTGTGTCGAAATAGATCTTCTTAAGGATCTCCCGAATCGCGTCTGGATTGTTAACGGATCTTTTGGATTCTGGCAGAAAATTGAATACGAAAACGTGCCTGACTATTGCCGCTGCTGTCATAAACTTGGCCATACTGCAGACGTATGCAAGATCAGCAACCCGGCGCCGACTGCTGCTAGTCAGGGGTCGGATCATCACGCGCAAGTCTGGTTACCCAAGAACCCTGAGACAAGCCACCCTGATATGCAGCAGCCAATGGCAACCAATGAGCCTCGCCAGAAACCAGAAATTTCCCTGATAAAGAACCCTAATCTGCTTGGCTGTGACAAAATGCACAAACAACGGGTAGTGCAAAATCAGGACACGACTAATCCCGCCCCTTCAGAGGGGACCCCGAGCCAGGTTGTATCTCATGGTCATTCTGCCACAAGGGAACCGAAACCCCCTGAACCGGCCACTCAGCTACAAGTGGTCATCCCTGAAGCCAACAACCTGGCGTCGAGGCTGCTGGATGATTGTGAGCTTGTAACAGAACGAGATTTAATCCAGTGGCCGACTTCGCTCTCGGATTCTGAGGACCAACAGCGGGATTCTATGCCCCGAGCTCAACTCTGTGAGAGTTTCCACCAATTCAAAAGGCGTATGGATGCTAAAGTCCCTTCTCTGGGAGGCTCGGCGTTGCCGCAGGGGAAAAATACAAAGAAAAAGAGGTTCCTTTCGCTTCCCCGCACCATAGTCACTCGTCAGGCCTCTAAGGCCATCATGGATTTCCCCTCTACCCATTAAATGTTTAGCTTCCTCATATGGAACATTCGAGGAGTTGCCGGCCGAGCCTCTTGTCGACGGCTGTTTTCTTTAGTACATGCTCACAATATTTCCTTCTTGGTTCTCCTCGAACCAATGATTGATGCTTCACAATTGCAAAGTTTGATTCAAAAATTTAAGTTTAAGCTGGGATTATGTAACCCAACCAATAAGATTTGGATTCTGTGGAGAGAAGGGGTTGCGGTGGATGTTCAGGTTAGCTCCGACCAGCTTTTGCATTTAGCCATTACACATGAGACCTGGACTCGTGTAGTCTTTGGAACCTTTGTCTACGCAAAATGCACCACAGTGGAACGGAGACCCCTATGGCAAGACTTAATTTCAATCTCTCGTCGAGTGGGTGGTGAGCCTTGGCTAGTTGGAGGAGATTTTAATGCTATTGTTTCCTTAGATGAATATCTTGGCCCTGCCCAGCAAGATTTACAAGCAGTTTCGGAGTTTGCAGACACTATTGCGGACTGTGGTCTAAATACCTTGCCTGCCTTTGGGAGCCGCTTCACATGGTCTGGCATCCGGAGGGGTAGGCGGGTCTGGAAGAGACTTGACAGAATTTTGGCAAACACTGATTGGCAGCAAGCGTACCCCTGTGGTTCTGTGCAGCATTTAAGTCGCACTGGCTCTGATCATTCGCCCTTGCTCTTGCGCATGAACAATCATCAGGGTACCCCTCGGCCATTAGCTTTTAAATTTCAACAGATGTGGGTGCGTCACCCGACCTTTCTTGAAGTTGTCCGAGCTAGCTGGGAGCAGGAGGTGCAAGGCTATGGCATGTTTGCCTTCTCCTCCAAACTTAAGCGTCTGAAACAGGTGCTTAAGGAGTGGAACAAAACCACGTTTGGGGACATATTTGCAAATCTAAAGAAGGCTGAAGCAAAGGTCAAGGAATGTGAGATCCAAATGGAGGGAGAGGATTCGGATGTGCTAAGATCTCAGTGGAGCAGTGCGCAAGCTGCACTGCTGCGATGTCTTGCGGATGAGGAAACTTACTGGAAGCAGAAAGCTCGGGTTCGGTGGCTAAAGGAGGGGGATGCTAACACAAAATTCTTCCACGCTTCCCTTCTTAACAAGCGGTCGCGGCTAACCATCCACCAGATTCAGGACAGCCAGGGGCATTTGCTTGAGACAAATGACGACATTGGACAGGGAGCAGCTAGTTTTTTCCAGCAGCTCCTCTCCGGATCAGACGGGGCTAACAATGAAGCATCCGTGACCCGGCTGTTAGCATCGATTCCGTCTATAGTGACACAACAACAGAATGAGGAGCTAACGCGTCCGGTATCTATGGAAGAAGTTAAGAGAGCAGTTTTTGGGTTGGATAGTCACAGCGCGGCTGGCGTCGATGGCTTCTCGGGGTTTTTCTATGTGTCTTGCTGGGACATTATTGCTCGGGACCTATTGCAAGCAGTGCAGGAATTCTTCTGTGGTGTTCCACTTTCTAAGGCCATCGGGAGCACTTTAATTGTGCTCATTCCAAAAACTGATAGACCGAAAACCTTTGCAGAATTTAGACCTATTAGCCTTTGTACCTTCTTGAACAAAATTTTCACGCGGATCTTGACTGAGCGGTTGCAGCCCCTTATGGATGGTCTGATATCTCCAGAACAATCGGCCTTTGTTAAGGGGAGGGAAATTTCGGACAATATTCTTCTGGCGAAGGAAATACTAGAGTCACTTGACAAGAAAGTACGAGGTCATAACCTGGTCCTCAAATTAGATATCATGAAAGCTTTTGACAGTGTTTCTTGGCATTTTCTCTCCAAATTGCTGCAGAAGTTTGGATTTAGTCATTGGTTCATTACCTTGGTCATGAATAACCTAAAAGGAGCTTGGTTCTCGGTTCTCGTTAATGGTCGAACCTATGGATTCTTCCAAAGTGGGCGGGGGGTTAAACAGGGAGACCCCCTTTCTCCTTATTTATTTCTGCTGGTTGCTGATAGCCTTAGCCGAGGGCTAAATGAGCTGCTCGCCTCGACCAAGATCTCCCCTTTCGCTCTCTCAAGAGGCTGTTTCTCCATCACCCACCTTAGCTTTGCGGATGATGTGTTAGTGTTCATGCGGGGGCTCAGGTCGGATATTAAAGAAATGCTCGATTTTCTCGCCATCTATCAGGAGGGGACAGGCCAACGAGTGAATAAATCCAAGAGCTCTTTCCTTACCTCTTCTAAATGTTCAGCAGCAAGGCTGCGATCCATAACCACTTGGCTTGGCTTTAAGCATTGTAAATTACCCATCAGATACCTGGGATGTATGATCTCGAAAGGACGGCCGGCAAGGAGGCATTTTCAGCACTTGATTGATAAACTGAGGCTGAAGTTAGCTGGATGGAAGACTAAACTTTTATCGCCTGG
Source organism: Coffea eugenioides (assembly GCF_003713205.1). Classification (NCBI taxonomy): domain Eukaryota; kingdom Viridiplantae; phylum Streptophyta; class Magnoliopsida; order Gentianales; family Rubiaceae; genus Coffea; species Coffea eugenioides. The sequence continues at coordinate 14,050,597 of NC_040045.1, forward strand.
TGGCCGGGCTATACTCATCAAGCACGTCCTTTCAGCTATCCCAAAGTATGCCATGGCAGTCTTAGAGCTTCCGAAGAGCGTGTTGAGGCAGATAGAACAGCTTATGGCTTCCTTTTTCTGGGGCGAAGCAGCTGGGAAAGAGAAGCGACATTGGCGTCGATGGAGGGATCTGTGCAAGCCAGTTGAGGAGGATGGTCTAGGTTTTCAGTCACTGGAAGAAATTGCAGCGGGTTTTGCTTGCAAACTCTGGTGGAGATTTCGTACATCTTCCACTCTTTGGTCTCGTTTTCTGCTAGCGAAATATGGGAAGAGAGAGGGGCACATCACGCAGATTCAGGAGACCACCAATGGGTCGGCCACCTGGAAGCGTATGTTGCGCTGCCGGGCCTTTGTGGAGGAGAACTCTCAATGGATGATTGCTGGGGGGACCTGTTCTTTCTGGTTCGACAATTGGCTCGGCTCAGGGGCTTTGGCTGTCGGAAAGGTTAACCTTCCCAGTCCTTCCCTCACGATCCGAGAGTGTATCAGCGAAGGGGGTTGGGACTTGGCGCCTATTGAAGGTGCTTTATCCAGCGTGGAGATTCAGCAGATTCGGTCCTTCCCTCCTTTTCTCTCTAATGAAAAGGATTTCCTTATTTGGCAGCCTAACCCGAATGGCGAGTTCTCTATCAAATCTGCTGTGTTGAGAAGGCGCCATCAGGGGGCCTCTTTACTCTCCCATACACTCATTTGGGATCAACGCCTGCCTCGCAAGATCTCGATATTCATGTGGCGTTTGCTGAACGCGCTTCTTCCCCTCCCGGATATTCTCAGTAAATTTGGCTTTCACCTACCCTCTAAGTGTGTTTTCTGCAATCATGTGGAAACACTGGAGCATGTATTTCTCACTTGTGAAGTCGCAACTGCTGTTTGGCATCGCCTGGGGCTCCTGCTGCACTTTCGAACGGATAGAGCGGACGAGATTCTTATGCAACTTCAGAACTGGTGGATGCACTCATCTGGCAATGGCTTTGTCGCGAATTGCTATCGTTTATTACCGGCACTCATCTGTTGGGCACTGTGGAAATTTCGCAATCTGGCTTACTTTGAGGGGGTTGTTACTCCAGTGCATGTCATATTCAATCACATTGTTAAGGAGCTCCAGCTCATAGTAAGGGCCACTCCTTTCACATGTTCTACTCCTGAAGATAAACGCTGCTGGACTCAAGGCCTTGTACCTTTCCTTAAGCAGCCACCCAGGGCTCGGCTCCGTATAATCCGTTGGATGGCCCCTCCCGTGGGCTACGTGAAGTTAAATGTTGATGGTTCTTCTCTTGGGAACCCGGGAGATGCGGGGGGAGGAGGCCTCATCCGGGATAGCGAGGGGAGGCTACTCTATGGTTTTTCCACTTTCTATGGTTGGCAGACCAATATGAGTGCTGAAGCAATGGCTCTCCTCGAAGGGTTACAGCTTTGCAAATCTCATGGCTTCCCCCACGTTGAGATTGAAATTGACTCGCTGACTCTCCTCAAGGTAGTACGACGTGAGATGAAGTGTCCGTGGAGGATTTGGGGGGTGGTTTGCCACATTCGACATCTACTTGAGGACTTCACCTCGGTCTTGCATCATTGCTACAGAGAGCTCAATGCTGTGGCGGACTCGCTTGCCAAATTAGCCAACACGTCTCGTGCGTCCTCATCCTACTGTGCTACCTCTTTTCCAAGGGACATTCGTGGGCTTCTTCAGTTAGACAGAGTTAGCTATCCTTACATTCGCGGCAATGGAAGCCTTAGTTACTATGTAGGACTGTTTTTCATGACAGGGCGTTTTAGCTCCTCTCCATTGTAATTTTCTTACCATTAATAAAGGTTTTGATTAAAAAAAAAAAAAAAAAAGTACGTAAAAACAAGTTTATGTGAAAAATAATAAAATTTTCCTAAGTTATGAAATTTCTTGGTTTTGCTAGACTAAATTAATATCTTTAGAGTTAGATTAATTTTTTCGCCTTAGCATAAACTGTTAGAATACTTAAATTCCCTTATGCGAAATTAATGACACTTGAGTCGATAAACTTACTATCTTAAAACAAATTATTTAAATTCCAATGATTAATTCCAATTAGTTGCTAATGTTAAATGTTAATAGGAATTTCCGCGTTAAGATGAAAACCAATGAATTTTAGATAAACATGATACTAATATACTAAACATACTTAAGGCGTGAAAATTTCGATAATTATAGTCTTATCCTTCTTTGTTTTCACAATAAGTGCGTAAAAATAATTTTTATGTGCAAATTGTCACACTTGTATTAAATTATTATTTCGCTTGATTCTATATTACTAAATCGATAAATTTCGAGTTAGACTAACTCTATTTCTTGAGAATAAATAATTGGATATTCGGATAATTAATTTAATCGCTAAATAATGTTAGGAACTTTAATATTAAAGTGTAATCGATAAATATTCGATAAAAATGGTTTAAGTATACTAGTGTATAATTAGGCGTTCAAATCACACTTGGGGATAATTTTTGGTTTTAAGATTAGAATGGAGAATTTAAGTAGAGGTTAGGAAGCAAAGTGAAAAGACTAAAATGCCCTTACAACCACAACATTTTCATGCAAAACCAAACAATCCCTCTGACCGCATTTCAATCACCGCTCAATCGACCAATCACATTTTCACCAATTCTATACGCAACCATTTCCTACACTCAAACTCTTCTCCAAAACCGCGGCACCATACCTCTTCTTCTTCATTTTCATATCCCAAACCACCACTGCACTCCTACTCTGCCTTGCTATCGTCGACCAAAGGAGAGAGCGAGAGAGGGAAATCCGCGAGCTGCAAAACAAATTTTCTGGTTCTGTCCGTTAGTTGAAGGAAGAAAGGGAGAGCTTGTGCGTGAGTCTCCTCCGTTTTCTTTTCAACCTCCACCAGCTGCAACCATCTTCACCGCAACACCATTCCAGCTGCAACCATCTCCACCGCAACACCATTTCCAGCTGCAAACCAAAAACCAGAATCAAACTTGCGCGTGAAGCCGAGAGGAAGGAAAGAAATTTCCAGATTTTCGTGTGGGAGTTGAGTTCATATCTGAGGTAATTTCTGGGTTAATTAAGTTAATTGCTAGTAGATGAAGCCATATCAGAGCTTGCATGAGTTGCTTGTGCAGTCGGATGATGAAATTAAGTCACTAGAAAAATTTCTGTTTTGGCTAAATGGCTCTGCCGAGGAACTGGTTTCGAAATGTAGCATTATTTCTGATACCCTGCGACAATCTGAGCTCAATTAAATGTTTAACCAACTAAAAAAAAGAAGGTTAAGTCATCTAGGAACATGCATGTGAGTTTAGGCAGCCGGATTTGGAATTAAGAAAAGAAGAATTTCTGTTATGCGCAAGTGATGGAACTGCCGAGTTCTTAACTTGATTAATGCAGCTCGATTTGGTTTAATTTTGTTGTTTGAGCTTATAATCATAATTAGCTAGTTAATAACAAGTTAATTAGGCTCTGCAGGTAGTTAATTAATCAGTTTAAACCAGAAAAATAAAATCAAAATGCAACCTGCCTCATGCATGTTCATCCGAGCCAAGCTGGAATAATTTTTAGGAATTTTGATGTTAATGGCTGTTATTTGAACTCGATTTCTAAACTGAAAATGTTAATCACTGGCTAAGCATCTGCATATTGAATTTGAGCTCCTAATACCTCAACTTAACCAAAGAAAATCTTGTTTTAGAACCATTTTTATTGCTGGAAATTTTGAGAAAAGCCGTGAGGCTTAAACCTGGAAATTGAGGGGTTGGTAACCATTGTTTAAATTCAACTCTTGAACTGGAAATGTTCATTGTCTAGCTAAGTGATTGCATGAGGAAGTTGAGAGTTTAATAGCATGTTTTAACCAAGAAAATAAAATGAAAACAGAAAATTTCTTCATGCATGATTCATCCGTAGCTTGCTGGACAGATTTCTGGAATTTTTGGGATGTTTGAACCTGTTATTCGAATTCGATTTTGAACCAGAAATGTTAATTAGCTAGCCAAAGGTTCACATGATGAATTTGAGAAACTGAAACCCTGATTTAGCCAAGGAAAAGTTGGATTTATAAAACTCTAAGTGCTGGAAAAGTATTGATAGCCGAGGGGTATGAACCAGAATTTTCAGTTTGTCTTTGGAAATTTTAATTGGGTTCTGGAAATTTATTTTATTCTTCCCTTGGAATATAATGGTTTAGTAATACATAAGAGATGTAAATTTTAAGTTGTTTGGCAATGAAATATTGGATATATTGAAAGATTGAACCAAAAATGTTGGTATATAAGTGCTGGAATTTCTTTTGTGGTAGCCGAAGGTTGAGTTGGAAGCTCAGCTTGGTTTTTAAATTTTTCTTTGAAACGTAATGGTTGGAAATGCCTGGAATATGTTGTTTTCGAGTTCTATAAGAAATGTATGGATGGTTTGAATAAAAACCTTATGGTGTTAAAAGAGAAAAAGGAGTTTTTCACAAGTGAAAAATGAGTCTTCAGATTTTCGGATTTCACTGACCAGTCTCAGTAAAATGCTTGTATCTTGGTGTAGGAAAATCCGTTTAAGGTGCCGTCAGTGGCATTTGAAACTATATTCATGGGCCGTTGTTCTGTAGAAATTTCATATTTTTCCTCCATGTGAACTGCTGTCCGTGACTCCTCAAAATAGGCTGCCCTGCTTGAATGTTCTGTTTCTTCATGAAACTGAATTTTTACTTGGAGCGAACACTTAGCTTATTTGTGATTTGAATTCCTGATTGAATTGTGGTTGGAAGTGATTGATGTTGTCAAGAGCTAATGATTGATGAAGCTCTTGACCATTCGAATAGTTTTGCAATAATTTAATTTTTGGTGACTCGGCTCAAGTGGTTGGCTGAAATGTACTTGGAAAGTCCATGGGTTGTGACTTGGGATTTGCTTTAGTACCTGGACTTCCTTTGTTGAATTTTAGTTGTACTGGAATTTGTTGAGACCTAGGGCTAATGATTGATGAAACCCTAGTAAAATTGATATTTGGTTTGTAATGTTTCAATCTTGATGACTTGGGAATTCAATGTGCAAATGAGCTAGACTTGTGAAGACTGTTTTGGTTTTCTTGAACTTGAATACTTTCAAAATTAAATTTTTGTGGGAATACTCAACTTTAATATCAAGTGATGGAATTTGAGTTTAGTATGTACTATTAAAAAAGTTAGATATTGGGACTTTTCAAACCTTGCCGACTAGTTAATTCTTTTATTTTGCTTAAGCTAGTTTTACTACCTTTAGGGAGTAATTGTATTTAACTTTTAAACTTTAAGTTTTCATAAAACTATTCTTGACTAGTTGTTTTAAAGGAAATTTGGAAAAAAAAAATACTAGATTTGAATAATTTCAAATAAAAGGCATAGAAAACTTATTCGGCAAGAAAACCCTTTTGAACCAATTTGGTTATAGTTTGCCTCTAGAGGGAAATATCTTTAAAAGAAATCACACGAAACATTTTATTCCTTTATTAATTTTGATGTTTAAGAAACTTATCGATATGTTTCGAGGAAATAAACTAGTTTAATACAAGATAATCGTTTATATATTTAAAATCGAGAGTTTGTTTAGTAAAACTTATGGTTCTTAAAACTTGGATTTCTAGGATTTAGCGAGGACTTGGACTACGATTCCCGACTTGACCTTTGAACTTCACTCTTGGTGAGTGTCCCTGCTTGTTCTATGCCTACTTGATTAAAGTGCTTTCTTGACTTGATATGTGATAATTGGAAAAATGGTTTTCTGATCCATCGAAATGGGCAGTGTGTACTTTACCGCACTAGCTCCTTCGAGTGGTGGCTTGCTTGAAATATTTTCGTGAATATCCTGCTTGCACTATCTACATGCTGGACGCAACGTCGCTGGGTGAATCCCTCGACTAGTCTATAATAACCTCATGCTGGACGCAACGTCATTGGGTGAATTCCTCGACTAGTCTATAATAACATCATGCTGGACGCAACGTCGTTGGGTGAATTCCTCGACTAGTCTATAATAACCTCATGCTGGACGCAACGTCGCTGGGTGAATCCCTCGACTAGTCTATAATAACCTCATGCTGACGCAACGTCGTTGGGTGAATTCCTCGACTAGTCTATAATAACTCATGTGGACGCAACGTGGGTGAATCCCTCGACTAGTCTTTAAAAAAAAAATAATGAATCTACATGGACTTTAGATAGTGAAAGTTGATGGAGGGTCAACTGCGGGTAAGTTTGATCAAGCGCAAGGAAAATGGCTCCTGAGAGCCCATGTATCCTACCTCGTGCTGTTACACGCTTTCCTACTTGCTGAATTTAAGTTGAAATTACTATTTGCTAAGTAATTGATTTGATTGCATGTTTTGGGCACCACTGAGCTTTAGCTCACCACACGATATTTGTTTTTCCTTAACAGGTCTTGGAAATCGAGAGACTTGAAGCTTATCTGTTCATTTGTGTAAATTTTATTTCGGATTGTCCTTGTGTCTTTGTTTGGGTTGTCACTTGAAGCTGGAAAAGTGCAAATTCTATGTTTTGACTTGTACGAAAGTGTTCTATATTTTATGATTTCACTTCTTGGTTTGTAATGTATAAAGGTATCTATGCGTTAAAGTAGTTTGAGTTGTATCTTAAGAGTGAAAGTTCGGATGTTATTGGCCCTGTTATCTCTGAAGTTAATGTGTGTTAACAGTCCAGCCGTTTAAAGTTGGGCATGTCCGATGGCGAATTGTATTTTAGTTTAGGCTATACCGGATTATTTGATTGGTTTGCTTGCGTGAGTCCTGGCGAGAGCTAGGCAGACGGCCCGCCAACCCTCTGGTTCGCCTTAGGGGGAAGTGGGGTCGCCACATACATCAAAAGTGCCGTTTGGTAAGACGGTTTCGAAATGAAAAATTGGAATAAATCCCATAATTGTTGTTTGGATTACTGACGAGCGCAGGGTATACATATAACAATTAAGTTCATTCCATAATCAAATTTTATATTTATAAAATTCTAAATATCCCACATGCTATTTTCCGCAAGTATGCAAGTCGTAATTGAGTATAGGGTATTAAGGGTCGAACCTACAAGGAACATTGTCAATTACCAATAGTTTTTGAACTTCTTTATTAATTGGAATATTACAAGTGCAAGAAATTAAATCTACACTATAAACATGAGATAAAAGTAATAAAAAATAATAATAGAAAGCTCCTAAAGGTACGGAATTCCTTACTACTCTTGCAAATGAAATTACCAGTTAATTGAATGTTATTATCTTGACTAGTTATGGTATAATTTCCTAATATATGTAAAACCTACTCTCATAATGAATCAACTATGCTTGTAATTAAGTTATACCTACTCTCGTGGTTATGAAATTAACTACCAATTCATTTCTTCTATGAAATTACCTGAAACAATTCATTAAAGGTACAAAAGTGCACTTCTACTCTCGTGAGTGTACTCCCTAAGTTTAGCACTTCCTTAAACTAGTTTTAAATTCCAATTCTCATAGCAAACTTAACACCTTAAGATTATCACAATTAATGGCCGGTTAATTATGATTAGAAAAGCAAAAGTGATAAATAACATGCTCAAAATAATATTATCAAACAACCAAGTAAATATCACAAGCAAGATATAGAAAATTCATCCATAACTCTAGCCATAAACTTTAGCAAAAGATGAAGAAACACAAATCCAAACTTGTATAGTAACTAAACATGAAATCAAATACAAGAGAAAATGTAGTAGAAGAGATATCACCCTTGTTACATAAGAACAAACTCTCCATCTTGCTCCTTAATCTTCATCCGAGTTCAGTTACAAGTACAAGAAGGATAAACTACACTAACTATACTAATCTACCTTTTGTTTAGTACATTTTTGTGGAGTTCCTCTAGCTTTCCAAAGTTATTAAAAATGTTCTCCAAAGCTTCTATTTATAGAAGAATTCAAGCTCAAGGTGAGCTGTTAAAGTTGATGTGAAATACATCTTGGAATCACCAAAAGTTGTTTTTTGAATTCTCTATACTTGCTTGCTCATTTCCAACTGGATTTCTTTCAAAAAAATTGGTCAAAAAGCTTGTATGAATACGGCACAAGTTACAGAAGAAGTTGCAGCTACAATTCAAGAATACGTGATCTCGAAAATATGATCTAAGGCCGCGTATTGACCTCACGTTTTGCCTTTTTTGCAATTTTGCTCAATTCTGGTCAATCTTTATCCTTGCTTTATTTTTGTACCAAATTACACTGATATTTTCTCAATGACAGAGATGAACTATGTGATGACCCCACCTTCCCCTAGGGTGTACCTAAAGGTTTGGCTGACCGTCTACCTATTTTTCGCCAGGACTCACTCACGCTGTCATGAAATTTACAAAGTAACAATCTCAACAATAAGGGCAATATCAATTACAACCTTAGACATATACAATCGTGGACATCAAATGCCCATACAACCTCTAAATACAGCTGCGGAATTAAACTTACAAAATAAAATCAAACAAGCCAGTTGAAGAGCTAAGGAGTGCCTACGCGAGCAGCTAATAAAATTTAGACAAAGTCTATGTCTTCTCCAATTCCCACTCTCATGTTCTTACCCTTTAAGGAAAACAATTTTATGGAATGAGCCAGAATCCCAGTGAGGTTTCAAGAAAACATGCAAGTAAACCAGCAGGCAAGACATAATATATAGCGAAGCAGGTAATTAGATAGATCATGCAACAATGTATAGTAAATATTACATTCATATCAAATGATATAGTCTGCTCTCAGAAGCAGGTACCACGACAGCTTGTCCAGGGTCCGTTGACATTCCGTCAACCATGGAATTATAATGTCCATAGATCACCACTAAACGTCAATTTTCGTCCACCGATCATCTCCCTACCGGGCCCGAACGCCAATCAAATACCCAAGGTTCGTCAATCTCCTCGACCAAACCCTTGCCAACTTGATTTGACTAACTAGCCATGGGTTGGGCTTATAGCGCCAAGTATTCAAGTATTCATGATCTGGGTTTAAAACCCCAAGTATTCACGAGTGGAGTTGTTGGCTGTCATCCAACGCTCACGCAAGTAATAATTGGAGACATTAGTTGTCACCTAATGCTCCGTATTCAAGCATGTCATGAGTTCAAGTCATGAGTAAACAAGTTAGGAATTTCGTCCCTTATGCATGGTTGCCCAACTTACCTGACCGCTCTGAGGTTGGTCTCAAGTAAGAGGTCCAATGAAGGCTCAGTTCAACCGTTACCGATCTACATTCACGCATACGAATAGTAATCCAAATTGCCACTTACCCGACATCTTGGATAAGGGTTCAAGGGCCCAGTTCAACCGCTGCAAGAAGATATACAGCCAATCTACAATCATGCACATGTATATGCAAGTCCGCACGCAAGATCAAGTATCTCAAGTTCACAGAGGTCGAGCGCACATAAGGACACACTGGCCTAGCCAAAATCAAGTAACAAGTAAGCTCAGCATGTCACGTTTTCAAGCATTTTAAGTATTTCAAATCAAGATACAGGTCATATGTAAATCAAGTTACTTGTACATGCATGAATGAGATATCAAGAGTTTAGTCAAATTAAGCCAAGTACGATAAAGTACACACTCGCCTATTGAATGACAAATCAAGTGTCTAGCAATTTTTAGCAACAATGAGAATAAAACATGCAGTTGGAACACTCACCAGTTCAGAGCAGAGCACATTAAATGCTCATCTTCGGGTGGCTCTCGTATTCACCATCAAACCCTAAGAGCAACCAAGATAAAAGATATTTATGGTCCAACTATCCAAAACTTAGATGAACGAAGTTCATATTTTAGACTCAACAATGGGTCATACACCTATCCAAGTTGACCTCTCAAAACACAAGGGTTCAAAGACACATTTGAAAGTACAATTCAAGGAAAATCCAATTACATATTAGGGTAATGATTCAAGTATGGTTTTGGAGTCAAAGGAAAGCATTTTGACCCAAAAAATATGAGTAACCAAAGAGTTCCTCATTTTATTTCATAGCTGAAAAATTCCAGCAACAAAATAATAAGGAAAAATAAGGTAGTTCGCCGCTTTAAGTTATGATATTCGCTCCAATTCAACCCCCCTCCCATTGTAGTTCAAGGTTTTAGCAAGTGAAATGAGCAAGATTGAGTGTGAGGACCCGAATTTTTACTTACTTTTAATTCTATTTTATTGATTTATTTAATTATTTATACACCCGTTTTCTCCGAATAATTTATTTCAACCATTTTAAAACTATTTACATGAAATACTGCCTTACTTATATTTTTAAAAAGTCCCGTTAGCAAATTTAATTTTCGAAAGTACTGCAAATGGAAATCTGGCTCCTGAGAGCCACTTGTAACCTTTCCATTTGAATCACTGTGTCTAAATGCTTTCCTTTATATCTGGTATATGTATCTGATTGATTAAACGTGAAAGACCATGATTTTACCCCTATATGTTTGGTACCTCATTGAGCGTAAGCTCACCCCTTTCTGTTGCTTTTGTTTTCCTTACAGGGGACAAACTTGGAAATCACGGTTTTGGAAGAAAAGGGTCAAGCTAGTATATATGTCATGTTGTTAAACACTTTTGAAAACGAAGCCCTAATTGTATTTTGTGTAGTATGAGTACCTCGGATTGCACTGTATGTTAATTTGTTCAAGACTCCAATGTAAATATATGTATAAGTGTTTAACCTTGTCTATTAAATGTATTCCGTTGAGACTATGATTTTATGGTTTGGTAGGCATGTTCTCACCTTAGTAGTTTCCGATTGTTCATTTTCTTTGGGTCCTATTGCGCGTACTATATTGGGTTTGTGTGAATCGACTCCGTTGTCCTGGCGAGAGCTGGGTAGGCGGTCCGCCGAACCCTTTGGTTTGCCTTAGGGTGAAGTGGGGCTGTCACAGGTGGTATCAGAGCCGCTTCGCGTGGTCTCTGCGCGGAGCGAGCTTAGGCCAAGTAGTGTTATGATCCTGATTTCGTGAATGTGTCTAAGTGCTCGTTTGAGCATAAGCTATGAACTGTGCATGTCATAAGTATAAAGATCTTTATCATAGGACTTGAGGAAGTTAGGTATGTATGTCGGGTAGGAATCTTTGATATGGATGATTTACTCTTGGGACAGGCCGGCTCGAGCTGTGAATTATCTTATTTGGGATTCTTGTGCCCGGCTACTAAATCGATGAGAGCCTAGGTTAGAAAGGACTTGGGCGAACTAGAAATTTGATTCTATGGAACTTCATGTGGTTTGTTCGGGTGTTCGTAAGTATGATTAACCTGGATTAAGACATAAATTGTGGCATTCTCGTAGATTAGGGATGGAGGCCTAGAAGGGAAATAACTTTTCATTAGTTCCTTTTGTGCTTTTAATATAGTTCGTTTATAGTACTTTTGGATGACCCCGCTACCTTCATGGACCTCTTTTGGTTGTATCTAGCTAACTGTTACTGTGCGGCTGGTTCGGTACAGTTGTGTGTATATATGTTTTTGATCTGTGTGTACCTCTTATTACTTGCTTATGCCTATAATTATCTTTAATATTATCTTTGCACCTCGACCTTAGATTGACTTAGATCAATGGAGGACACTCGTAGTGGACGAGGCCATGGGAGTGGAACTAGGCAACCCACGTCTAAAAGGGGCACTGGGGAAACCTCGTTTGGACCAAACCCTGAACCTAGGGTTGACCCCAATATCCAAATAGCTGCTGCCATGCAGCAAATGACTGATTTGCTAGCCCAAGTGGTGCACCAACAGGGTCACAACCCTAACCCCAACCCTGGGAACCCTGGTAATCACGTGGAAAGCGAGGACCGGGCCCTCGAGAGGTTCCAGAAGTTTGCCCCACCAAAGTTTATTGGGGGACCCGATCCAGATGTAGCCGAAAGGTGGCTAAAGAAAATGGTGGATATCTTTGCTGCCCTGCACTATACGGAGGAACGGCAGGTGACTTTTGCTGTTTTCCAACTGGAAGGGGCAGCCCGTTCCTGGTGGAACGTAATACGACAAAAGTGGGATCGAGAGCAAACGCCCAGGACTTGGGTGAACTTTATGCGGGAGTTCAACGCTAAATTCTTCCCTCCTCTAGTTCAGGAACGAAAGGAGGATGAATTTATCCGGATTCGTCAAGGGACCCAGACAGTGGCCGAGTACGAGAGCCAATTCACTCGGCTGTCCAAATTCGCGCCCGAACTCATCGTGACCGAGCAACGAAAAATACAGCGATTCGCCCAAGGTCTGAACGTGGAGATCCAGAAAGATCTAGCCGTAGCCCAAATTAACGCCTTCAACGATGCCGTAGAGAAGGCGCAATGAGTAGAGAATGCTAAGCTGCAGGTGAAAAACTTCGAAACCAAGAAAAGGGGCTTTCCTCGGAGTAGTTCTGAGCAAGCAGGTACAAGTACACCCCCTAAGATTGGAAAGGGAAACAGGGGAGTACGACAACTGGGGGTGTCGCGTGATGTCTCTCAGAGGGAACCGGTTTCTTCTATTCGTGGTCCCTGTGGATATTGCGGAGGGCTAAATCATACGGAGGTAAATTGTTGGAAGAAAGAGGGAAAATGTCTGCGCTGCGGGAGTGCCGATCATCGGATTGCTGACTTTCCAGTTCGATTGCGAAAAGGAAAAGGGACCCCGCAACCAACTAAGACTAACCCTGGACAGTCGGAAAAGGAAGGGATTGGATTGAAGGTACCGGCTCGGGTATATTCTTTAGAACACCATCAGGTTCCTGACTCGTCTGAGGACGTAGAAGGTACGATCCGTTGGTTACCATAGATTTTGATAGATCCCGTTGATAAGAAATTTCGAGGACGAAATTTCTTTGAGGGGGAGAGAGTGTGAGGACCCGTAATTTTCTTAATTTCTAGGTTTTATTTTCTTTTAATTGCACTCTTTTCCACATTTTCTTTATTCGGAAAATTTTAAAAATAATTTTTATGAGTAAATATAGTTTTAAAATCATTTTTCTAGTATAAGTTAGTTTTTAAGGTTTTAAGAGTGTATACCGGATGTGGGACCCACTAGTGCGATAAGTTCGATAAAATTCGGCCAATTAGGTTAAGTTTTGTATACAGGGATTAATTTACTAGGTGTTAAGAGATGATTAGAGGTTACTTAGTTGGATTAATCTTGGAGAGACAAAAGGATATGTTTTAACTCAAAAGGTGCTAGGTGTCGCGACGTGGTTGGTTCTTGGATTTTGACCACTATTCACTAACTTTACTAAAACCCAAAATTGACCAAAAAATCATCTTATTTCTCCCTCTTTTGGCCGAGCTTCTTGGAGGAAAAAGAAGAGAAAACTTTCAACTTTTTTCTTCAATTTCTTGCCTTGATCTCACAAACCAACCGTTAAAACTTTGATTTGCTCCATAAAATCCTTTCCCTTGGTAGGATTAAGGTGGGTGGTGAAGTGGTTTGAGGAGCAAAGGTGCTAAGTTATTTCTTTTCTTGAGTTTACAAGGTGAGTAGTTAAGGAATTCCTTCTTTGGTTTTGATAATGCGAAATTAATGACTTGTGTTAGTCATAGAATTGGTTTTGTGAAAGATTTAGTGACTTTTGGTTGAGATTGGTGAATTTTCATAATTATTCATGATTTTTCTGTTTTTATATGTTTAATATGGGTTGGCCATGGTTGATGGTTTGGAATGGTCTAGAATGGACTCTTAGTTCGTAAATTGTAGTTAATTGCGAAAAATTTCAACTTTGTGCGGAAAATTCCATATTAGGGTTTCAGTTCTGCCCGGTACTGTTTGGATAGGAAGAAGGCCGAATTAGCCTTAGATTAAAACATGAAAGTTGTAGGAAATGATGTTTATAGCTTCCTGTAAAATTTCAACCCAATCCGACCTCCGTAGCCTATGAAAAGACAGAATTACCCCTGCTGCCCTGTTTCTGTCAACATTGATAATCAGCCTCTGTAAGTGGTTGGTTTGACCAAGAATATTACTGAATTGATTGTTGATGTCTTCTGAAGAATTATAGCCTTGTATCTTAGCTTTCCAATGGCTTTGGAATTACCTGAATCGGAGTTGTGTGTGCTGAGATATGCTTGAATGAATTAGGACTGCTAGTTGAATTTCACAGTGAGCTTCGAACTGGAAAATCTGGGGTTGTTTGGTAAATTTGACCTGGTTAGGGTGAGAACTGGACTAAGTAGTCTTCACCAAAGTTATAGCCCTCTGTCTTAGCTTCGAAACGGTGAACTTGTACTTCAATCCAATAAGCGTAGTTTCAGTTATGTCCGATACGCTAAGTAGCGGTGAATCTGCCTTTTTGGTTTCCTAGCTTAAAACTCATTTCCGGTAATTTTCCTAGCTAAATCTTGTACTTGAATGACTTTGAGCCTATTGAACGGCTGTTGCGATGAATTTATATTGTGTATGACTTTGGGATTGATTGAGAAAAATAATGAAGCCATAAGTGGCTGAAAAATAGGTAAATACAGAGGGCATGCTGCCCAAAATTTTAGGGCTACGCGATTCCTTCAAGTTGAGTTGCTCTTAGTAAAAATGAAGGGTTTTGAGGGTTGTTTGTAACCCTAAGACCAACTGTTATCTTTTTACTCAAAAGTCATATTTTATTCTTCTGTACTAGTATTTAACCTGGAAAGGTGTACGATATGTAGTCGAGCCTCATTAATGCATTCCATTTACTGGATCTGTGGATGTACGAACTATAATTGTTTTATCTTGATTATTTTAGGGTTTCTTGGCGATTAAAGCCACTTTGGGTAAAACACTTTTGAAATATCTGTACTGGAACCGGTGAGTGTACCAGTCCCCTCATTTGCTGCTTAACTTGGTTTCTGCCCCTGCAATCTGCGATTTAAATGACTGCACTATCTGTTTATTCTGTTTGAGACGAGGGTGTACTTTATCACGCTCGTTCTTTTGTCTGTCCATATGCCAATTTACTGTGTATAATCTGTTAACTGTATCTGAGTATGTTCGAACGTCGTTTGGAGGCTAGTATCCAACGACCTTTCTGTGACCTCAGAGCTCAACACCTGTGACTAGTTACTCAAGTCGGCCCGGCAAGGGCCTGGTCGATTAGATAACGAACCACGACAGTCTGTTCTGAGAATCTTTGGGTTTTGAGACTCTTGATTCCGGTATACTCGAGTATTACCATTACTGTTCCTGA
Source organism: Coffea eugenioides (assembly GCF_003713205.1). Taxonomy (NCBI): domain Eukaryota; kingdom Viridiplantae; phylum Streptophyta; class Magnoliopsida; order Gentianales; family Rubiaceae; genus Coffea; species Coffea eugenioides. The sequence goes on from NC_040045.1 coordinate 14,065,771, forward strand.
ATGGAGTTCGGGCCCTGTAGGGGTATGTTTGGTGGACGGAAATTGGTGTAAAGTGGGGTCTACGGATATGTTGGTTCTATTTACGTTGACGGGGAGTCAACGTGTTCGGATCAAGTACTGCAAATGAAAATCTGGCTCCTGAGAGCCACTTGTATCCTTTCCCTTTGAATCACTGTGTCTAAATGCTTTCCTTTATATTTGGTATATGTATCTAATTGATTAAATGTGAAAGACCATGATTTTACCCCTATGTGTTTGGTACCTCATTGAGCGTAAACTCACCCCTTTTTGTTGCCTTTTGTTTTCCTTACAGGGGACAAACTTGGAAATCACGATTTTGGAAGAAAAGGGTCATGCTAGTATATATGTCATGTTGTTAAACACTTTTGAAAACGAAGCCCTAATTGTATTTTGTGTAGTATGAGTACCTCGGATTGCACTGTATGTTAATTTGTTCAAGACTCCAATGTAAATATATGTATAAGTGTTTAACCTTGTCTATTAAATGTATTCCATTGAGACTATGATTTTATGGTTTGGTAGGCATGTTCACACCTTAGTAGTTTTCGATTGTTCATTTTCTTTGGGTCCTATTGCATGTACTATATTGGGTTTGTGTGAATCGACTCCGTAGTCCTGGCGAGAGTTGGGCAGGCGGTCTGCCGAACCCTTTGGTTCGCCTTAGAGTGAAGTGGGGCTGTCACAGGTGGTATCAGAGCCGCTTCGCGTGGTCTCTGCGCGGAGCGAGTTTGGGCCAAGTAGTGTTATGGTCCTAATTTCGTGAACGTGTCTAAGTGCTCGTTTGAGCATAAGCTATGAACCGTGCATGTCATAAGTATAAAGATCTTTATCATGGGACTTGAGGAAGTTAGGTATGTATGTCGGGTAGGAATCTTTAATATGGATGATTTACTCTTGGGACCGGTCGGCTCGAGCTGTGAATTATCTTATTTGGGATTCTTGTGCCCGGCTACTAAATCGATGAGAGCCTAGGTTAGAAAGGACTTGGGCGAACTAGAAATTTGATTCTATGGAACTTCATGTGGTTTGTTCGGGTGTTCGTAAGTATGATTTCCCTGGGTTAAGATATAAATTGTGGCATTCTCGTAGATTAGGGATGGAGGCCTAGAAGGGAAATGACTTTTCGTTAGTTGCTTTTGTGCTTTTAATCTAGTTCGTTTATAGTACTTTTGGATGACCACGCTACCTTCATGGACCTCTTTTGGTTGTATCTAGCTGACTGCTACTGTGTGACTGGTTCGGTACAGTTGTGTGTATATATGCTTTTGATCTGTATGTACCTCTTGTTACTTGCTTATGCCTATAATTATCTTTAATATTATCTTTGCACCTCGACCTTAGATTGACTTAGATCAATGGAGGGCACTCGTAGTGGACGAGACTGTGGGCGTGGAATTAGGCAACCCACGTCTGAAAGGGGCACTGGAGAAACCTCGTTTGGACCAAACCCTGAACCTAGGGTTGACCCCAATGTCCAAATAGCTGCTGCCATTCAGCAAATGACTGATTTGCTAGCCCAAGTGGTGCACCAACAGGGTCACAACCCTAACCCCAACCCTGGGAACCCTGGTAATCACGTGGAGAGCGAGGACCGGGCCCTCGAGAGGTTCTAGAAGTTTGCCCCACCAAAGTTTATTGGGGGACCCGATCCAGATGTAGCCGAAAGGTGGCTAGAGAAAATGGTGGATATCTTTACTGCCCTGCACTACACAGAGGAACGACAGGTGACTTTTGCTGTTTTTCATCTGGAAGTGGCGGCCCGTTTCTGGTGGAACGTAATACGACAAAAGTGGGATCGAGAGCAAACACCCAGGACTTGGGTGAACTTTATGCGTGAGTTCAACGCTAAATTCTTCCCTCCTCTAGTTCAGGAACGAAAGGATGATGAATTTATCCGGTTTCGTCAAGGGACCCAGACAGTGGCCGAGTACGAGAGCCAATTCACTCGGCTGTCCAAATTCACGCCCGAACTTATCGTGACCGAGCAACGAAGAATACAGCGATTCGTCCAGGGTCTGAACGTGGAGATCCAGAAAGATGTAGCTGTAGCCCAAATTAACGCCTTCAGCGATGCCGTAGAGAAGGCGCAAAGAGTATAGAATGCTAGGCTGCAAGTGAAAAACTTCGAAGCCAAGAAAAGAGGCTTTCCTGGGAGTAGCTCTGAGCAAGCAAGTACAAGTACACCCCCTAAGATTGGAAAGGGAAACAGGGGAGTACGACAACTGGGGATGTCGCGTGATGTCTCTCAGAGGGAACCGGTTTGATACGAACTCAACCCAGCAAGAACCTGTCTTGAAGAACCAAGTCGATCAGGCAGCGGAAGGATCTATCTTGATCAGGTTATGGAACAATAACTACCTTGCTAGACCTAAAGAGAACTCGTCTCTAGAAACCTAGTGGATTGGTTATTGGTTAAGGAACAATAACTACCTTGCTAGACCTAAAGAGAACCCGTCTCTAGAAACCTAGTGGATTGGCTATTGGCTTGAAAGAACAAGATGATGTAATCATCTTGCCTTGAACACCACAAGTATCCAAGCTAAATACTTGATACAGTTCAAGAAGAAACTCAAGTTCCATCAAGGAACTCCATAAAAGGAGACAACTCTCTTTTTATTAATTCATCTTCAATATCATGTCTCTCAATAGTTAAATAAAGTTGGCTATTTATAGCCTTACAAGACTCAAAATCCTAATCTAAATTGGAAACAATACAAGCTTCCTAATTTGACTTGACACAACTTCCTAAATAAATTTGAAAGCAATTAACTACTTTTCTAAAACTCTAATTCAATTAGAATAGGAAACTAACTGACTCAATTGGCTTAACTATGGTCAACATGACCTTAGCCTTTATTTCCCTTAATAACTCAAGACTAACTAACAAGTATTGCTGGAAACTTACTTAAATAAATAACAAGAAATAAGCATGACAAATCTTCAATGATTCTTGAACCCGATTGCACCATCAACCATCAATCGAATTTTCTTGAATTTGAAGGGAATCCAAATCTTCATGTTCTCATCACGGTTTCTGCTACTCGTGGTCCCTGTGGATATTGCGGAGGGCCAAATCATACGGAGACAAATTGTTGGAAGAAAGAGGGAAAATGTTTGCGTTGCAGGAGTGCCGATCATCGGATTGCTGACTGCCTAGTTCTATTACGAAAAGGAAAAGGGACCCCGCAACCAACTAAGACTAACCCTGGACAGTCGGAATATGAAGGGATTGGATTGAAGGTACCGGCTCGGGTATATTCTTTAGAACACCATCAGTGATAGAATGGTTATTTGACGTATTTTGCACTGCTATTTTGTCCTAATTTTGGTTATTCACGGTGCTAAAAATTGGAATTTCACTCATATTCGATATTTGTGTGAATTGTAGGTGGTCGGCATGAAAATGATCTCGCAGGGTGAATTTCCAGAAGACTTTTCATTTTAGAGCGTGGCCACGCCTTAGAAGGCGGACGAAACCGAAAGACAGACCGTGGTCCACGTGAACCCGAAGCGTAGGATCAAAACTCCAAAGGAGATGGCCTCTATTAGCTGATTTGCTCCAGACGTCTCTTCCTTTTCACTGCTGGTGTGCGGCGGCTATATAAAGAAAAGGAAAGCAAGATTCAAACAACAATCTTTTAGCCTTAGGTTCTCTTTTTCTACTTTTTGGGAGGAGGACTTGTCAGACGTTTTTTTTAGTTTTTCCTTTTGTCTTCTGCGGCTGGGGGTCAGACATTGGAGACTTTCTCCGTTGCTGTAGCTTTTGCTTTTGCCTTCTGTACAATTTTTCCTATTCGACTTTTGCTTCTACTTTCGCTCCAGGGGTACGAACACGAAACCCAACAAAGGGAAGTGAAGCTTTTTCAACAGTTCCTACGTTAATTCATCTTTTTCAATTCTTCGGCAATTAATTGAATGAATTCAATTAAATCACGCGGGATTGACACGATGAGGAGCGGCTAATTTCCCCCTCTACCCAAAGGTTGACGCGAAGGCGCGGTCCATAATATCTGTGAGATCTAACCGAATCTTCATTATTTCCTCTAATTAATTGCTATTCGTGCGTTTCCTGAATTAATTGTTCATGGGCATTTGATTAATTGAATATCAACGGCCGGGTATTTGATTTAATTTAATAGCCTACTGCCACATTAATTAAATAGGATCCGTAATTGTTCATTTAGTTAACACCCCGTGGCAACCACCATAATTGGTTTTATGATGGGGAAACGCAAGATCTAATTTAAATAAACCCTCTTAGCGTGTTTATTGGTTAGGGTTGGGTTCTTCTGGCTTTAATGCAATTGGGTAATTAAATTCCTACGGTCGTACCTAGGGTTGTTATCTGGTTAGAGAAGCAGTCAATGGTCGTACCTTGACTGTCGAAAAAGTAAGGAAGAGCTGGTTGTCAGAGCTTATTGATGGCTATAACCAACCTAGTGATAAATGGGTGAAATATCTTTGCATCGATGAGCATTTAATTGGACCGTGCCTGAGCAGTTGATCCTTTGGGTAGAACTTTTGTTAATTGCTATTTTCAGTGAATTGTGCTTTGTGAGTTAGTTTTGGATTTTGTTTGTTTTATTTTATTTTATTTGTGTGCCTCCCATTGAAAATCCCCCAATTCTGTTCTACTGATTTGGAAGGAAATAATTTCCTACCTGCTCCCTGTGGATTCGACCCTACTCACCGCTATATACAAAATTTGTAATTTTCTTGAGTAGGTATTTATTATTGTACAGGTTCGGCACCTGTCAATCAGGTTCCTGACTCTTCTGAGGATGTAGAAGGTACGATCCGTTGGTACCTTAGATTTTGATAGATCCCGTTAATAAGAAAATTTCGAGGATGAAATTTCTTTAAAGGGGAGAGAGTGTGAGGACCCATAATTTTCTTAATTTCTAGGTTTTATTTTCTTTTAATTGCACGCTTTTCCATATTTTCTTTATTCGGAAAATTTTAAAAATAATTTTTATGAGTAAATATAGTTTTAAAATCATTTTTCTAGTATAAGTTAGTTTTTAAGGTTTTAAGAGTGTATACCGGATGTGGGACCCACTAGTGCGATAAGTTCGATAAAATTCGGCCAATTAGGTTAAGTTTTGTATACAGGAATTAATTTACTAGGTGTTAAAAGATGATTAGAGGTTACTTAGTTGGATTAATCTTGGAGAGACAAAAGGATATGTTTTAACTCAAAAGGTGCTAGGTGTCGCGACGTGGTTGGTTCTTGGATTTTGACCACTATTCACTAACTTTACTAAAACCCAAAATTGACCAAAAAATCATCTTATTTCTCCCTCTTTTGGCCGAGATTCTTGGAGGAAAAAGAAGAGAAAACTTCCAACTTCTTTCTTCAATTTCTTGCCTTGATCTCACAAACCAACCGTTAAAACTTTGATTTGCTCCATAAAAACCTTTCCCTTGGTAGGATTAAGGTGAGTGGTGAAGTGGTTTGAGGAGCAAAGGTGCTAAGTTGCTTCTTTTCTTGAGTTTACAAGGTGAGTAGTTAAGGAATTCCTTCTTTGGTTTTGATAATGCGAAATTAATGACTTGTTTTAGTCATAGAATTGGTTTTGTGAAAGATTTAGCGACTTTTGGTTGAGATTGGTGAATTTTCATAATTATTCATGATTTTTCTATTTTTATATGTTTAATATGGTTTGTCCATGGTTGATGGTTTGGAATGGTCTAGAATGTACTCTTAGTGCGTAAATTGTAGTTAATTGCGAAAAATTTCCACTTTGTGCGGAAAATTCCAGATTAGGATTTCAGTTCTGTCCGGTACTGTTTGGATAGGAAGAAGGCCGGATTAGCCTTAGGTTAAAACATGAAAGTTGTAGTAAATGATGTTTGATAGCTTCCTGTAAAATTTCAGCCCAATCCGACCTCCGTACCCTGTGAAAAGATAGAATTACCCCTGCTTCCCTGTTTCTGTCAACATTGATAATCAGCCTATGTAAGTGGTTGGTTTGACCAGGAATATTACTGAATTGATTGTCTATGTCTTCTGAAGAATTATAGCCTTGTATTTTAGCTTTCCAATGGCTTTGGAATTACCAGAATCGGAGTTGTGTGTGCTGAGATATGCTTGAATGAATCAGGCCTGCTAGTCGAATTTCACAGTGAGCTTCGAACTGGAAAATCTGGGGTTGTTTGGTAAATTTGACCTAGTTAGGATGAGAACTGGACTAAGTAGTCTTCATCAACGTTATAGCCCTCTGTCTTAGCTTCGACACGGTATAACTTGTACTTCAATCCAATAAGCATAATTTCGGTTATGTCCGATACGCTAAATAGCGGTGAATCTGCCTTTTTGGTTTCCTAGCTTAAAGCTCATTTCCGGTCATTTTCCTAGCTAAATCTTGTACTTGAATGAATTTGAGCCTATTGAACGGCTGTTGTGAAGAATTTATATTGTGTATAACTTTGAGATTGATTGAGGAAAATAATGAAGCCATAAGTGGCTGGGAAAATAGGTAAATACAGAGGGCATGCTGCCCAAAATTTTAGGGCTACGCGATTCCTTCAAGTTGAGTTGCTCTTAGTAAAAATGAAGGGTTTTGGGGGTTGTTTGTAACCCTAGGACCAACTGTTATATTTTTACTCAAAAGTCATATTTTATTCTTCTGTACTAATATTTAACCTGGCAAGGCGTACGACATGTAGTCGAGCCTCATTAATGCATTCCATTTACTGGGTCTGTGAATGTGCGAACTATAATTGTTTTATCTTGATTATTTTAAGGTTTCTTGGCAATTAAAGCCACTTTGGGTAAAACACTTTTGAAGTGTGAGAACCCGTAAAACCCTAATTATTTTTCCTAGGGTTTATTTCCCCTTAATTGCATGTTTTCTGCATTTTCTGGCTTAGAAATATTTTCTTAGTGGATTTTATGAGCAATTATAGTTTTAAGATGATTTTCCTAGCATTGGTGAATTTTTAGAAAATTAAGAATCTATATTGGACGTGGGACCCACTAGTGCGAAAAGTTCGGAAAAATTCGGCCAATAAGGTTAAGTTTCGGATACTGTGAAAAATTTATCGGGTGTTAAGAGATAAGTAGTATGTGTGATGTGATTGATGTGAGAGAGAAAAGAATGATAGGAAGGCATTTAATGAGATGCCACATGTCACCTTCTCATTGGTTATGACTTAAGAAACACTATTCACCTTTTGACAAATTTTTTGACTTTTGACCCAAGTAAATAAATATCTCAAAAATCATAAAAATTCACCATTTCTTACCTTGTGTTGGCCGGCCATCCCAAGCTCAAGAAGGAGAAGAACTTCATCATATTTCAAGCTTCCAATTGATCCAAAATCCACCAAATCAAGTGCTTAAGTTAGTTTTACTCCATACAATCTTACCTTCTAGTGGTAGTAAGGGTTGTAGTGAGGTTTGTTTGAAGAGCAAAGGTGACCACAATCCTCCTCTCTCTTGTTTCTTGGTAAGTGAAGCTTGAAACACCCTACTACACCTAATGATGCTTATGTTGTGCTTATGAGTGATAAGAGTGCTGAAATTTCTGGTTTTAATCTTGGTTTGAAGTGATTTGGTGAAGTTTTCCATTTTATGATGATTTTTCTGGTTTAATATGAAATGAATGTTGTGGCCTTGTATGATGAATGTTAATGGTTGATAATGACTCTATGAGGTGTATTGGATAGGCAAATGCAATCAATTTTGGATTTGGTGTGAAAATTGAAAAGCTAGGGTTCTTAAATCCCCAATTCTGTCCGGTTTTGGACCATAGGGTTAGAGGCCGAATTTGACTTTTCTCAAAACATGAAAGTTGTAGGTATTGATGTGATGGAGATGCCTGCAAAATTTCAGGTCATTTGGATTAATGTAGAATGAGTTATGACGAAATTACTGTAGCTGTTCTGCTTTGGACAGAATGCGAAAACAGCGATAGTAATTGGCTATTTTTACTGGAATTGGTTTGGATTTTGGAGTTGGTGTCTTCTGATGAAATGTAGCTGGATGACTTATCTAACTTATGCCTTTGGAATTTCGGCATTTGGACTTGTATGGACTGAGATATACCGATTACAGTTTTCTGTGTTTTACAAACCTGTTTTGGTAATTCTGGTATAGTATTTGGCATTTTCGACCTAGTTAAGCTAGGAACTGAATTGAGTGACCTTCTACATTGTTGTAGCCCTGTTTTATAGCTTCGAAACGGTGGGTCTTACACCCCCATCCGATAACCGTAGAGAATTTTACACCATTACCGCATAATAAGGGCAAAACAGTTTTCTATTCGGGGCCAAGACTAAGGCCATTTTCTAATTTCTGGTTTGCTATTATGCACATTTATGCATATGAAACCCTATTGGGGTTGTGTTTAGCATTGCTATATGACTCGTTATCGAGTCTCATTGCATTTGTTGCGTGATTCTAGGGCGTGACGATAGCTCACGACGTCTTGGTGACCACGGTGTATGAAACACCACTTTCTCACTTGGTGAGTATATCACTCACTAAATTGTTACTATGTGGCTTTGTTAAATGTTATGTGATGCCTTGATGGCTTACTTGGATATTGAAATTGATTAAGGTGAGGGTGTACTTGACCGCCCTCACCTCTTTTGATATTGTCACTGATTGGTTACCGTTTTATTGCATTACTGAACTTGATATATTGGTTGGTGAATTCCATTTCATGGAAACTGAATTGGTGTCGTTTGGACGATGTCCAACGGCCTTACTGTATTACTGAGCTCAACCTCGTTTGGTAGTCAATTGGATCGAGCCGGCGAGGGCTTGGTCGTGAAGATTGAATTGCCACGGGGACTGTACTGGGGAACCTTGTGGTAATGAGACCCTTGGTTCCGGTAAACTCGAGTATTACCAAAAACTACTGAAATGAAGTGCGGGCCCGGTTGGGGTATGTTAGGTGGAAGGATTGGAAGTAAAGGGTGGTCTACGGTTTGGTACTTTTAACATTGACGGAGAGTCAATGAGGTTGGATCAAGATTGCAAGCGTGGAAATGGGCTCTTGAGAGCCGACCGTATCCTTTTACCGTTTTACTTCATTGCTTATTTGTGCACTTTAAATGAAAGTTCATTCTTATATGACTTTGATTGCTTATTGGGTGGTATACCACTGGGCTTTAGCTCATTCCGTGTTATTTGTTTTCCTTACAGGGTGATAATTACTTTTGAGAATGGATTGGATAGTCAATTGCCGAATTGAGCATGTAAATGTCTTTTGTATTGCTCTTGAAGTGAAACCCTAATGTATAACGGGTTCATTTCCTTTTGATCGGCAAATCGAATGTGTACTTCCTTAGTGAATGGTTTTGGCTTGCCGTTGTGGCTTGTAAATGGCTAATGTTATGTTGTATATGTATTTCGATGCTTGGTTGGGTTTCGGACGGGTCGGTTACTATTCATGGCCGACTCTGGAGTTCGTTTCTTTTATTTTGGGATATTTTGCCCTTTTGCCTTGTTGCGCGCGTTATAAGTTTCAAACGTGATAGATCGCTTTATACTGTACCGTTAGTCCTGGCGAGAGCTGGGCAGGCAGTCCGCTAACCCCTTTGGTTCGCCTTAGGGGAAGGTGGGGCTGTCACAGGTGGTATCAGAGCCTAGGTTTGAATTAGCCTGGGTGTTATAGGAATGCTTGATCTGAGGGTTTATTGTTTATGGTCTTTAAGCTTATTGATTCTTATTTATTTACACTTTTGGTGTAGGATGGACAGTTCCAGTGGACCTAGTAATGGCCCTGCGGCCAAGCGACCCCGTGTAGCGCTCCCGATGATTAAGTACCAGATCCGGCCAAAGGGGGCCGTTATTCGTTGGAGCCCGTCTAACCGTCTCCGGCGGTGCGTGTGTAAAGAGAAGTATGCTTACCCGAATGCCCTCGTTTTGGCGGTTGTGAAGGAAAGAAAGGAGCTGGCAAAAGCTAATGCCAAGCTTGAGGTTGAGGTGAATCAGTTAAAGGCGGCCAACGAGGGGCAAGCTAAAAGGATAGAGGAGCTGAAGTACGATGTACTAGAGGCGGAGGATAGAGTCGATGACCTCTGTGCCCAGCTGAGGGAGGCGCGTGAGCGCGAGTCTAAGAGGGCTCGAAAGGTGAGGAATCGAGCCGCTGCAATCCTAAACCTCTGTGCCGAGGTGGTGGAAGGAGTGAGCGATAAGGACTCCTGTGCGGGGTCTGAGGCTAGGGATGGATCCACTCCGTCTAGTGGGTCTCATAGCTCATCTTCGGGCTAGGTTATGACTCCTAGAGTTGTTATAGATAGTTTTGGTCTGGTGTATAGGGCGGATAGGGATAGAGCCTTAGCTAACCGTTTTGGATGTAGAGTTAGCTACGTGTAAATTTCTTTTGATAGGCCTATCCTCAGGTGGATCTTTTGTGTACGTACGTGCCTTGGCCGTACTTGACTGACTGCTTGTATATATATGTTTGGCTTGTATATATGTGTGTTTGTGCTCATGCTTGCGACGTATAAATATGTGATATGTGAAAGTTTATGTGATACTTACCTGCTTTATTACTGCTTTGGCTTAGTACTTTTGCCTAGACCGAGTGAACTTATGGAAGGAACACGAAGTGGTCGGGGACGCGGGCGCGGTAGGCAACCCACACCGGTTAGGGAAACGGGGGAAGCTTCTACTGGACCAAATCCTGAACCCCAAATAGACCCTAATGTGCAAATCGCTGCTGCTATGCAGCAAATGACCAACCTACTCGCACAAGTAGTGCAACAACAGGGCCAGAACCCAAACCCTAACCCTGGGAACCCTGGTAACCACGTTGAGAGCGAAGATAGAGCACTGGAACGTTTCCAAAAGTTTTCCCCGCCAAAGTTTATTGGGGGACCCGACCCTGACGTCGCCGAGAAGTGGCTTGAGAAAATGGTTGATATATTCGCGGCCCTACACTACCCAGAGGAACGACAGGTGACATTTGCCGTGTTTCAACTCGAGGGAGCTGCCCGTTCCTGGTGGAACGTAATTAGGCAGAAATGGGAGCGGGAACAGACACCGAGAACTTGGGTGAACTTCATTCGAGAATTTAATGCTAAGTTTTTCCCTCCTCTAGTCCAGGAGAGGAAGGAGGACGAGTTTATCCGGCTCCGGCAAGGGGCTCAGACTGTGGCGGAGTACGAGAGCCAGTTTACCCGCCTGTCCAAATTCGCGCCTGAACTAATCATGACCGAGCAACGACGGGTGAGGCGCTTTATTCAGGGCTTGAACGTTGAGATCCAGAAAGACCTCGCGGCGGCTCAAATCACTACTTTTAGCGAGGCAATGGAAAAAGCCCAACGAGTGGAAAGTGCACGGTTACAGGTCCGAAACTTCCAGGCCAAGAAGCGTGGCTTTCCTGGGAGTACTTCTGGACAGGGTGAGAAGAGCACTCCCTCCAAATTTTGACGGGGCATGGGTGGTGGTCGACAGTCCGGATCAGGCAGAGGGACTCCGTTCAGGGGTGGTCAAGCTGGGCGAGGACCGAGGGGAAATGTTCAGAGTGGCTCGGCTTCTGCACCTCGCGGTCCCTGTGGGCACTGTGGGAAGACAAACCACACCGAGGATAATTGCTGGAGGAAACTGGGGAAATGCCTGCGGTGTGGAAGTGCGGACCATCAGCTGGCTACATGTCCGGTCCTGAAACAAGACGGAAAGGGGAGCCAACTACCGTCGAGGACCAATACTGGATTGGCCAAGGGAGACGGAGCCAAACCAAAAGTTCCGGCTAGGGTATATTCCTTAGAGCCCCACCAGATCCCAGAGTCTTCCGAGGTGGTGGAAGGTACGATCCCTATTTTCCACCGCTTTGCCAAAGTTTTAATTGATCCTGGTGCCACTCATTCGTTTGTTAACCCTGATTTCATGTGTGGCATCGATATAAAACCTGCTAGCTTACCATATGACTTAGAGGTTAGTACACCTACGGGGAATCAACGTTTGGTGACTAGTATGGTTTATAGGGATTGTGATGTATGGGTTGGTGAAAGGAGATTTCTAGGAGACCTGATTAGCTTGTCCATTAAGGGGTACGACGTGATTTTGGGTATGGACTGGTTAGCCAAATATAACGCCCAACTGGACTGTAAAACGAAAATAGTTGAATTTCGCATTCCTGGCGAGGCAACCTTAAGGTTAGATATAAGGGGTAGGTTAGCCTCATCTGCTCTCATTTCGGGCATTCGAGCTAGGAAACTGATAAGTAAAGGGGCGCAAGGATTTTTGGCCTTCTTAATTAATACCCCTACGGATAAGTTAAAAGTAGAAGACGTGGCTATAGTGAGGGAATTTCCGGATGTATTTCCTGATGAGTTAGTAGCCTTACCTCCGGAAAGGGAGATAGAATTTCGAATAGATCTTTTACCTGGAACCGCACCTATCTCAAAAACCCCTTACCGAATGGCGCCTGCAGAACTTAAAGAGCTTAAGTTGCAATTACAAGATCTTTTGGAGCGGGGATTCATCCACGAGAGTGAGTCTCCTTGGGGAGCTCCGGTCCTATTTGTGAAGAAAAAGGACGGAACGTTGAGGATGTGTATTGATTATAGGGGATTGAACAACGTTACGATCAAGAACAAGTATCCACTGCCCCACATCGACGAGTTGTTTGACCAGCTGCAAGGAGCAGTGGTCTTCTCGAAGTTGGACCTCCGACAGGGATACTATCAGTTGTTGATAAGGAAGGAGGACATTCTGAAAACTGCTTTCAACTCGAGATACGGGCATTACGAGTTCGCCGTTATGCCCTTTGGACTGACCAATGCTCCCGCCGCCTTCATGGACCTAATGCATAGGGTTTTCAAACCCTATCTAGACCGATTTGTTGTTGTGTTTATCGATGACATTTTGGTCTACTCTAAGACACGCGAGGAGCATGAGGAGCATTTGAGAGTGGTGTTGCAGACATTGAGGGAACATAAGCTGTACGCCAAGTTTAGTAAATGCGAGTTTTGGTTGGAAAAAGTGGCATTTCTAGGGCACGTGATCTCCCACGAAGGTATTTCGGTAGACCCGGCAAAGGTTGAGGCCGTGACAAATTGGAAGAGGCCAGAAACCCCCACGGAGATTCGCAGCTTTCTAGGGCTAGCTGGATACTACCGAAGGTTCATTAAGGATTTTTCCAAACTGGCAGGACCTTTAACTGACCTAACAAAAAAGCATGGCCAGTTTATCTGGAACGGCCGGTGCGAAACGAATTTTCAGGAATTAAAGAAAAGATTGACCATGGCTCCGGTACTGGTCTTGCCAAATGGAGTGGACAGGTTTGCAGTATATGCAGACGCGTCGCGAGAAGGATTGGGATGCGTTTTGATGCAGAACCGGAATGTGATTGCTTTTGCCTCTAGGAAATTGAAGCTTCACGAGCAGAACTACCCGACTCACGATCTGGAATTAGCTGCAGTTGTGTTTGCACTGAAAAAGTGGAGGCATTACCTATATGGGGTGACCTTCGAAGTGTTTTCGGATCACAAGAGTCTTAGGTACCTCTTCTCCCAGAAGGAACTGAATATGAGACAGCGGCGATGGATGGAATTCCTGGAAGATTACGACTGTACGATCAATTACCATCCGGGAAAGGCAAATGTGGTAGCAGATGCCTTGAGTCGTAAGGTGCAAGTAGCAGGACTAGTGATCAAGGAATGGGATTTGCTAGAATTCGTGTGCGAGTGGAAACCCTGTCTTGGGAGTCATAAGGTGATATTTAGCAATGTAAGGGTGACATCCACTCTACTGGAACGTATAAAAGAGGCGCAAGGCGAGGATTTGATGGTACGGAAGTGGAGAGAGAAAGTGGAAAAGGGAGAAACAACGGACTTCAATTTGAGTCCTGAGGGTATTTTGAGGTATCGAAATCGAATGGTGGTACCAAAGGAGGAATCATTGAAAACAGAAATTTTGGAGGAAGCTCATAGGTCCAAGTATACAATCCATCCGGGCAGCAGCAAGATGTATCAAGACCTGAAAGGAACTTATTGGTGGGATAATATGAAGAGGGAAATCGCTCAGTACGTGCAGAAATGTCTCATTTGCCAGCAAGTGAAGGCAGAGCATCAAAAATCATCGGGTCTGTTACAACCCTTGGAGATACCCGAGTGGAAGTGGGAAAACATCACAATGGACTTCGTATCCGGTTTACCGAGGACGCAAAGAGGACACGATGCCGTTTGGGTGATCGTTGATCGATTAACCAAGTCGGCCCATTTCTTGCCGGTGAACATGAAGTACTCAATGGACAAATTGACCCGATTGTACATGGATGAAATTATAAGGTTACACGGCGTGCCGGTGAGCATTGTCTCTGATCGGGATCCACGGTTCGTATCTCGGTTTTGGCAGAAGTTCCAAGAAACCCTGGGGACGAAACTCAATTTAAGCACTACCTATCACCCTCAGACGGATGGCCAGTCAGAACGGACGATTCAGACTCTTGAGGACATGCTACGAACCTGTATTCTGGACTTTGGAGGCAATTGGGGTCAGCACATGACCTTGGTAGAATTTGCGTACAACAATAGCTTCCATTCGTCAATTCAAATGGCTCCGTACGAAGCTCTCTACGGACGCAAGTGCCGCTCACCGATTTACTGGGATGAAGTTGGTGAAAAGAAAGCACTAGACCCGACAACTATTCCGTGGATGGAAGAGGCTCACGAGAAGGTTAAGTTGATACGGCAACGAATCCAAACTGCCCAAAGTCGCCAAAAGAGCTACGCGGATAACCGAAGAAAAGACTTGGAGTTTGAAGTTGGGGACTACGTATTTCTCAAGATCACACCCTTACGAAGTCTTACAACGGGTAAAGGAAAGAAGCTTCAACCACGGTACGTCGGACCCTACAAGATCCTTCAGAGGGTTGGAGTGGTCGCGTATCGATTGGAGCTACCGTCCAGTCTTTCTCGAATCCATGATGTATTTCACGTCTCGATGCTAAAGAAGTACCATCCTGACCCATCTCATGTTTTACAACCGGAGGATATCGAAGTAGATGAATCACTGGCCTATGAAGAGAAACCAGTCCAAGTACTCGATCGAAAAGTCAAAGAGCTCCGAAACAAGCGGATTCCTCTAGTGAAGGTGCTATGGAGAAACCACGGAGTTGAGGAAGCTACCTGGGAAATGGAAGAGGAAATGCGAAAGAAATACCCAAACCTTTTCGGGAATTAAGGTGAGAAATTTCGAGGACGAAATTCTTTTAAGGGGGGGAGAGTGTGAGAACCCGTAAAACCCTAATTATTTTTCCTAGGGTTTATTTCCCCTTAATTGCATGTTTTCTGCATTTTCTGGCTTAGAAATATTTTCTTAGTGGATTTTATGAGCAATTATAGTTTTAAGATGATTTTTTCTAGCATTGGTGAATTTTTAGAAAATTAAGAGTGAATAGTGGACGTGGGACCCACTAGTGCGAAAAGTTCGGAAAAATTCGGCCAATAAGGTTAAGTTTCGGATACTGTGAAAAATTTATCGGGTGTTAAGAGATAAGTAGTGTGTGTGATGTGATTGATGTGAGAGAGAAAAGAATGATAGGAAGGCATTTAATGAGATGCCACATGTCACCTTCTCATTGGTTATGACTTAAGAAACACTATTCACCTTTTGACAAATTTTTTGACTTTTGACCCAAGTAAATAAATATCTCAAAAATCATAAAAATTCACCATTTCTTACCTTGTGTTGGCCGGCCATCCCAAGCTCAAGAAGGAGAAGAACTTCATCATATTTCAAGCTTCCAATTGATCCAAAATCCACCAAATCAAGTGCTTAAGTTAGTTTTACTCCATACAATCTTACCTTCTAGTGGTAGTAAGGGTTGTAGTGAGGTTTGTTTGAAGAGCAAAGGTGACCACAATCCTCCTCTCTCTTGTTTCTTGGTAAGTGAAGCTTGAAACACCCTACTACACCTAATGATGCTTATGTTGTGCTTATGAGTGATAAGAGTGCTGAAATTTCTGGTTTTAATCTTGGTTTGAAGTGATTTGGTGAAGTTTTCCATTTTATGATGATTTTTCTGGTTTAATATGAAATGAATGTTGTGGCCTTGTATGATGAATGTTAATGGTTGATAATGACTCTATGAGGTGTATTGGATAGGCAAATGCAATCAATTTTGGATTTGGTGTGAAAATTGAAAAGCTAGGGTTCTTAAATCCCCAATTCTGTCCGGTTTTTGATCATAGGTTAGAGGCCGAATTTGACTTTTCTCAAAACATGAAAGTTGTAGGTATTGATGTGATGGAGATGCCTGCAAAATTTCAGGTCATTTGGATTAATGTAGAATGAGTTATGACGAAATTACTGTAGCTGTTCTGCTTTGGACAGAATGCGAAAACAGCGATAGTAATTGGCTATTTTGACTGGAATTGGTTTGGATTTTGGAGTTGGTGTCTTCTGATGAAATGTAGCTGGATGACTTAGCTAACTTATGCCTTTGGAATTTCGGCATTTGGACTTGTATGGACTGAGATATACCGATTACAGTTTTCTGTGTTTTACAAACCTGTTTTGGTAATTCTGGTATAGTATTTGGCATTTTCGACCTAGTTAAGCTAGGAACTGGATTGAGTGACCTTCTACATTGTTGTAGCCCTGTTTCATAGCTTCGAAACGGTGGGTCTTACACCCCCATCCGATAACCGTAGAGAATTTTACACCATTACCGCATAATAAGGGCAAAACAGTTTTCTATTCGGGGCCAAGACTAAGGCCATTTTCTAATTTCTGGTTTGCTATTATGCACATTTATGCATATGAAACCCTATTGGGGTTGTGTTTAGCATTGCTATATGACTCGTTATCGAGTCTCATTGCATTTGTTGCGTGATTCTAGGGCGTGACGATAGCTCACGACGTCTTGGTGACCACGGTGTATGAAACACCACTTTCTCACTTGGTGAGTATATCACTCACTAAATTGTTACTATGTGGCTTTGTTAAATGTTATGTGATGCCTTGATGGCTTACTTGGATATTGAAATTGATTAAGGTGAGGGTGTACTTGACCGCCCTCACCTCTTTTGATATTGTCACTGATTGGTTACCGTTTTATTGCATTACTGAACTTGATATATTGGTTGGTGAATTCCATTTCATGGAAACTGAATTGGTGTCGTTTGGACGATGTCCAACGGCCTTACTGTATTACTGAGCTCAACCTCGTTTGGTAGTCAATTGGATCGAGCCGGCGAGGGCTTGGTCGTGAAGATTGAATTGCCACGGGGACTGTACTGGGGAACCTTGTGGTAATGAGACCCTTGGTTCCGGTAAACTCGAGTATTACCAAAAACTACTGAAATGAAGTGCGGGCCCGGTTGGGGTATGTTAGGTGGAAGGATTGGAAGTAAAGGGTGGTCTACGGTTTGGTACTTTTAACATTGACGGAGAGTCAATGAGGTTGGATCAAGATTGCAAGCGTGGAAATGGGCTCTTGAGAGCCGACCGTATCCTTTTACCGTTTTACTTCATTGCTTATTTGTGCACTTTAAATGAAAGTTCATTCGTATATGACTTTGATTGCTTATTGGGTGGTACCACTGGGCTTTAGCTCATTCCGTGTTATTTGTTTTCCTTACAGGGTGATAATTACTTTTGAGAATGGATTGGATAGTCAATTGCCGAATTGAGCATGTAAATGTCTTTTGTATTGCTCTTGAAGTGAAACCCTAATGTATAACGGGTTCATTTCCTTTTGATCGGCAAATCGAATGTGTACTTCCTTAGTGAATGGTTTTGGCTTGCCGTTGTGGCTTGTAAATGGCTAATGTTATGTTGTATATGTATTTCGATGCTTGGTTGGGTTTCGGACGGGTCGGTTACTATTCATGGCCGACTCTGGAGTTCGTTTCTTTTATTTTGGGATATTTTGCCCTTTTGCCTTGTTGCGCGCGTTATAAGTTTCAAACGTGATAGATCGCTTTATACTGTACCGTTAGTCCTGGCGAGAGCTGGGCAGGCAGTCCGCTAACCCCTTTGGTTCGCCTTAGGGGAAGGTGGGGCTGTCACATGAAGTATATGTACTGGAACCAGTGAGTGTACCAGTCCCCTCATTTGCTGCTTAACTTGGTTTCTGCCCCTGCAATCTGCGATTTAAATGACTGCACTATCTATTTATTCTGTTGGAGACGAGGGTGTACTTTATCACGCTCGTTCTCTTGTCTGTCCATATGCCTATTTACTATGTGTAATCTGTTAACTGTATCTGAGTCTGTTCGGACGTCGTTTGGAGGCTGGTATCCAACGACCTTTCTGTGACCTCTGAGCTCAACACCTGTGGCTAGTTACTCAAATCGGCCCCGTAAGGGCCTGGTCGATTAGATAACGAACCACGGTAGTCTGTTCTGGGAATCTTTGGGTATTGAGACTCTTGATTCCGGTATACTCGAGTATTACCATTACTGTTCTTGAATGGAGTTCGGGCCCGGTAGGGGTATGTTTGGTGGACGAAAATTGGTGTAAAGTGGGGTCTATGGATATGTTGGTTCTATATACGTTGACGGAGAGTCAACGTGTTCGGATCAAGTACTGCAAATGGAAATCTGGCTCCTGAGAGCCACTTGTATCCTTTCCCTTTGAATCACTGTGTCTAAATGCTTTCCTTTATATCTGGTATATGTATCTGATTGATTAAACGTGAAAGACCATGATTTTACCCCTATATGTTTGGTATCTCATTGAGCGTAAGCTCACCCCTTTCTGTTGCCTTTGTTTTCCTTACAGGGGACAAACTTGGAAATCACGGTTTTGGAAGAAAAAGGTCATGCTAGTATATATGTCATGTTGTTAAATTCTTTTGAAAACGAAGCCCTAATTGTATTTTGTGTAGTATGAGTACCTCGGATTGCACTGTATGTTAATTTGTTCAAGACTCCAATGTAAATATATGTATAAGTGTTTAACCTTGTTTATTAAATGTATTCCGTTGAGACTATGATTTTATGGTTTGGTAGGTATGTTCTCACCTTAGTAGTTTCCGATTGTTCATTTTCTTTGGATCCTATTGCGCGTACTATATTGGGTTTGTGTGAATCGACTCCATAGTCCTGGCCAGAGCTGGGCAGGCGGTCCGCCGAACCCTTTGGTTCTCCTTCGGGTGAGGTGGGGCTGTCACAAAAGTCAAAAGAAATGTTGTTTTGACTTGACAATAAATCATAGTGTCCTTCTTTTTTATTCAGAAGCATGTGCTATCGAATTCTCTCACCAAAGATAGCTGGAAAGTAGTGTGAAAAGTAAGAAAACCGGCTGTGCCACTTGCAGAGGAAAGAGGCAGATCCAAGCCCTGGATCCGAGCTCGGATCAAGGCTGATCCGAGGCCTTTCTCACATGGATCCGAGCTCGGATCGACTGACCTCGGATCCACTACTCCAGAAGTACAGATGAGGGCTCGGATCACTCTTGTTGCATATGGATCCGGGCTCGGATCCCTATGATCAATTTCCAGATTTTCAATTCCTTCCTTTTTTATTCATTTTTGCTCCTAGTTTCTTTTGTACTTTATCCTCCAAATGATCCTTGCTTTTTCTTTATCTCGTACATGAAGTTCACATATCAATATCCTTCAAAATATCACAGATTAAAGCATTAATCCACTCATTTAGCAAGTTTTGATTACTCAAACAACACTTAAGCAATTTGTACCCAAAAAGAGTTCCAATATGGCTTTAATCCTCACAAAACATACCAAAAGTTCATGCCAAACCGTACAAAATATACATCAAATATTCACTTATCAAATTCACTCACACTTAAATCATTGCTTGTTCTCAAGTAATTCACACATAATCATTTTTAATGATTCAAGAGGTGAAACAATACATGTACTTTTGTCAAATTTAATTCCTCATGACCTTGAAACCAATCCTTATGCTATTGTTTAGATTGCACTAAATACTCATAATATCAAGTAAAGAAAAGATAATTATACACTAATTTAACAAATTCAACTTAATCTCTCATCCTAAGTTAATTTCACAAATAAGCAAATCACATGGTCAATTTATAGCCTTCCTCCTCCCATAATAATTTTTTTCTCAAAATTTTACAACTAAGAGGGACTTATTGTTTTTACTTAAATAGTAAAAATGCTTTTTGATGCGAAGATCGACACTTTTAGGTGAAAATCCCCGATTACTCAACATTTCACTTATTTAAGTTGCTATGCATACTCTTAACTCAAGTACCTTTTTACGCGAAAATCGGCATTTTTAGATGCCAACCTCCGGTTACTCGACACGAGAATTATTGGAGTAGAACAAATATTTATTTATTTATTATTTTTTTTATAACAATCAATAACTAGATATTCCCTCATTGAAACTGTATAAGAATAATTAAAGGAAGAGTATGGCTTCTTATTGACTATATCAATCACTTATGTATAAAATTAAGCAAAGAGGAGACATCTTATTAAACATGTAAAATTATAGGCATAATTTTCCTTACTTAACTGAATATACTTTCTAAAATGCAAAAATCCTAATTGCATAATAACCAATTCCAAGTTAAATGAGGATTAAATCTTCCCAAAATACATATAATATTTCAACAAATGAAAGAATTAGACACTTTAAGTTAGAACAATTTGGCCCATAAAAGTGCAAATATTTGAGGTATTTTGGCTATAATGAAATCTTGAAAAAATTTTGACAGAGTTTCCCCTTATAAATGGACAAAACTCCCTGTCAACATTCCCAATTTCAAGAAAATTATCCACATAGAAATATTTTCAAATATAATTCCAACATTTCTAAACCACAATGAACTGAAAACATGCACTTCAAGACACAATCAAGGCATAAGGTAATCAAAACACAAAATACTCCCTCCCCCACACTTAAAATTCACAATGTCCTCATTGGGAAATAAGGGAAAAGAAACTAGTACTCCCCTATAAAGAAGTGGTGATGCAATTTGAAGCCACGAACATCACGAACATCCAAATTCTGTTCAAACTGAAACAAGGGATATGGTGAAACATAAGTAGCACAAGATTAACAAAAGAAATGAAGACTTTGAGGTTTAAACATAAGAAAAGCAAGAAAAATAAAAGACTTCAAAGCTGTTATGTTCACAAAGAAACAAAACAAACATCATCAGAAGGATCTTCACGGCTATGTAGAATCAAGATCAACGCGCTCAGCAGCACCTTGTGGCCCATGGGATGTGCCAATGTGACCCTCCTCAGTGGTAGGCATCGGAGAAGGCGAACGATGAATATGAAAATGATCCTCCAATGCTCGACGACGTCGATCATGCCTCTCCAATCTCTCTGTGAGTACACGCTCCTGTTGGTCAATACGCTCCATAACTCTGGTCTCCATACAGCAGATGGCACTGAGAACTTCTTGCCACCGAGACCTAGAGAGAAGGGGTGGAGGTGGAATGGGAGGAGGTGGAGTAGGCTGTGCCTCCGTTTCTTGAGCTTCCGATCGTGGTTGAGGGTGAGGTGGAGGCTAAGCAGAGATAGAAGCTTCACTAGAGTCTCGAACCAAGGAGGCTCCAAAGTCCGTAGGGATACCCAAGGATTTGAGCAACGGGACATTGACCTCATCAGCAGCCTTGGTGACAAGGGCACGATCTGCTCCAAAGGGAACCTCGAGCTTCTCAAAAAGGAGTGAAAGAAGGCGATGGAACCCAAAGCAGGTTTCGCCAGTCCTTATGCGAGCTGTGGTCCGCATGGAACTGATAATGATACTGGCCAGAGGAATACCAATCAGCTACCGACCCACACCATGCATCATCTTATCCATGAAGTAGAGGTCACTATTACGGAGCTCCCTTTTGCCACTCCTTTTCGGTACCACATTAAAAGCGAAGAGATAGAAAATCAGGTGGTACCTAGGCTCGAATGAATCTGCATATATTATGAGCTTCTTCAAACTTTCTCGCTCACGGTATTGACCTTTAAGACATGACACAGCTTCTCCCACTTGCCATGGATCACGTGCCTTAAATTCCTTGGTCAATTTAACATCCACTCCCTTGTCCTTGAGTTTTACAAATCGGGCGATTGTCTCACGATGGATGGCCACTCTCTTGCCTCGAAGCCAAGAGACAATTAAATTCCCACTGTGGCCCTGCTTGTCCTCCACATTGGCATAAAACTCCCACACCAAGTTGGGGTAGTAATGCCGTGGCAACTTCAGAATCTTGGCCCATCTGAGTTGACCAAAAGCCGTGGACACCTTGTAATAATCGTCCACCTCGGGTGCCAAATGCTTCTCAATTATGATCTCTTTGGCTAAGCCGGCTTCATACCACTGTTGATTTTCGAGCGAAGTGAACCGAGTGGTATCATAATCTGGAGTTGGCTCCTCATGGCTAGTAGATGCCCTCTTATGCCGTGAACGTGGCGGTGACTCAGGAGAAGGAGATTCCTCCACTGGTGATAGGGACACCTCAGGTATTGAAGGACTACACTCTTCACTTGAAGATGGTGAAGAAGTGCGAATAGTAGCCCTTCTTGTGCGAACCATTGTGCCTATGTCAAAAACAAGATCAAACGCGCATTAGAAGAATTCTAAATCACTTGAAAATATACATTCAATAATGTTAGAAAGTAATTTGGGAAAATTTCAGCAGAATTTTCCCTTGAAAAAGGAAGAAACCCCCTGCCAACAATCAACAAATTCAACCCAAAAATCTTCCTAACACTCTCTCAAATCCACTTTTAACATTTAGAATGCTTATTGCCAATGAGAATTTCATTAATGGTATGAAAAATCCAATCATTTGAGAATTGAAGCTATATTCAAGAATAGAATAAAATCTCAAAGTAAAAAGGACTTTCAAAGATAATGTACAACAACCTTGACCCTTAACCATTACTTAAAAATAACATCTCCATATGTATTCATCCTAAATTTTCACAATTTACACTTCTAGCAATTTCACCCAAGAAATTCATACCAATCCACCAACTTGATCTCATGTTATCATCTGTTGGTATAAAAAATAATCTATACTCCCTAGAACAAGTTCATGTATCCCAAGGAAACAAGAAATGACAAACAAAAATTAACAATGTATTTTAGCCTAATTATTGAGAAAAAATATGAAAAATATCACCATATCCACAAATTCCTCAATACTAAGCATACAAGAGTTCTAATATCATGTATTAGCACAATGTAGCACAAATTTAACAAGAAATCTCAACAACTATGCATTTTCCAAATATATAGAAAATTGGAAAAAATTGAAAATTGGGAATTATAAAGTATCAAAGAAAAATTGAAAAATCTTACCTCAAGTGTGTAGGATGATGCTAGAAGATAGTAATGATGTAAAAATCAAGAAGAAACAAGCAGAAATTCATCCCTAATTTGAAAATTTGCAGTGCTGCCCGAATTCCCTTTTTGAAGATCAAACACCTCTTTAATGATGTTTTGATGCGAAAGAAATTGGGGTTAATGATCACAAGAGGTTTAGGGAGGTTTGTATGGTGAAAAATTGGAAGAGTAATGAATGGAATGGAAGATTGGAAGAAAGGGTTAGAGTTTCGAAGAAGAAGAAAAAACTGGAAAAATGTAGAACCGAAGCCTCGGTTCTGCTATATCTGCGAACCGATCCGAGCTCAGATCGGTTTGATCAGGTCTCCAATCCGCCTCCCTAGATGATCAGACGAGCCCTCGGATTCGACTGGAGTTGTTCGGATCGGAGCTCGGATCTCTTGTTTTCTGCATTAATTGCAGATACTGCAATTTCCAATTTTTCTTCCTTTTTCCGGCCAATTCCAAATTACACCTTGGACAAACTTTTTATCAATTCCAACCCTCCACGCAAGTGTAATATACCCTAAACACTAAATCCAACCTCTCAAAACACATCAAACACATCTAAATTGCAAATCGAGGGGTGAGGTTCTTTTATCATTTTGGCATTTTAACAATAAAATTGCACTTTTAGGCATGAAATGCACATCAAATGAGGCCATGAGCATATACAAACATGTTACTACCAAAACTTACTTGAATATAATGAAAGTGCAACATTGAATATATGAACTGGAAATTAAGACACTTAAAACAAAATCCAATAGGAAAAACTCCCTTTTTACGATCGTTCTTCAAGTGCACCTCCAAGATAGAGACGTTCATCATCCGGTAGCCTCCCTACAAACTATTAAAACATTAAAAATCACATCAACTAATGAAAAACATATTAAAAACACATCAAACTAAAGAAATCATTGGGTTGCCTCCCAACTAGCGCTTTTGTTTATAGTCGTTGGCTCGACTTAAATGTTGAATTCTCAAATTGAAGAAGAGTCACCCAAGTGACATATAAGTCTCTTGGGAACGATTTCACCTGCTAAGTAGGGTTTTAATCGTTGTCCATTGACCTTAAACCTTTCATTTCTTGAATTTGCCACTTCAACGGCTCCATAAGGAAATACTTGAGTAACTTCAAATGTTGCCGACCACCTTGACTTCAATTTCCCTGAAACAATCTTACGCGTGAGTTGAATAAAAACACTTTTTGCCCTACCTGGAATTGTTTAGGAATAATATGCTTATCATGCCAATGTTTGATCTTCTCTTTATAAATTTTGACATTTTCATAAGCAGGTAACCGGTGTTCCTCCAATTCACTTAACTCAAGTAGCCTCCTTCCACCTGCAAGATTAAAATCCATATTAATTGCTTTAATAGCCCAATAAGCTTTATGTTCAAGCTCTATAGGTAGGTGACAAGATTTTTCATAGACTAAACGATACGGCGACATCCCTAAGGGTGTCTTAATTGCCGTTCGGTAAGCCCATATTGCATCATCTAGCTTTGTAGCCCAATCCTTGCGTGATTTATTCACGATTTTCTCCAAAATAAGCTTTATCTCTCGATTTGCTAACTCTGCTTGTCCGTTGGCTTGAGAATGGTACGGTAGTGATGTCTTGTGCCTGCAGCCATATTTAAACAATAAGGAATCAAGTTGTTTATTAAAATAAATATTTTCCTTCATCATTTACTATGGCCTTAGGTATACCAAATCTGTAAAAAATGTTCTTTTTAAGGAATCGGAATACAACCTTAGAGTCAGTAGTAAGTGAAGCGATTGCCTCTACCCATTTAGAAACATAATCCACTGCTACTAAGATGTACTTATTATTAAAAGAACTGGGGAATGGTCCAATAAAATCTATACCCCAAACATCAAATAACTCAACTTCTAAGAACGTAGTTAGGGGCATTTCATTTTTTCAAGATATATTTTCAGTTCTTTGGCATGCATCACAACTTTTAACATATTCCCTAACATCTCGGTACATAGTTGGCCAATAAAACCCTGATTGCCATACTTTTGCTACAGTTTTTGAAGTGCTAAAGTGACCACATGTTTCAAGGTTATGACAATGATATAAAACATTAGGTACCTCATCTTCGGGAATGCATCTGTGCACCATACCATCAGCACAATGTCTATATAGCAATGGTTCTTTCCAAAAGTAACTTCTGACATCATGCAAGAACTTCTTCTTTTGATGATAATTAAATCCCTTTGGAATTTCTCCACTTACTAAATAATTAGTAATATTTGTATACCATGCATAATTGATAATTCTAGGACAAACTCATCCGGAAAATTTTCTTGAATAGGAACTTGGTCATTAACTAGGATATATTCCAAGCGTGATAGATGATCTGCCACGAGATTCTCCGTTCCCTTTTTGTCCTTTATTTCCACATCAAATTCCTGCAATAAAAGAATCCACCAAATTAGTCTAGGTTTTGCATCTTTCTTATATAGCAAGTATATAAGAGCCGAATGGTCCGTATATATGATAACTTTAGATCATACTAAATAAGATCCAAATTTATCTAAAACAAATATCACCGCTAATAGCTCCTTTTCCGTTGTTGCATAAATGAGTTGTACCTCATTTAGCAATTTGCTAGCATAATAGATGACATGCAACCTTCCTTCTTTCTTTTGCCCCAAAACTACTCCAACTGCATAGCCACTTGCATCGCACATTAATTCAAATGGTAGTGACCAATCGGACGAAGTTATAATTGGAGCAGAAATCAATTCCTTCTTCAACCTTTCAAAAGCAACCACACAATTATCATTAAATTGAAAAGGGTTATCTTTACATAATAAATCACACAACGGCTTTACTATTTTAGAAAAATCCTTAATAAAGCGTCTATAAAAGCCGGCATGTTCTAGAAAACTCCTTATCCCCTTGACATTGGTTGGAGGTAGCTATTGCTCGATGACTTCAATTTTTGCTTTATCCACCTCAATTTCCGTAGAGAAAATCTTGTGTCCTAAAATAATTCCTTCTTTTATCATAAAATGACATTTCTCCCAATTTAGTACAAGATTTATCTCCTCACATCTCTGTAAATCAAATCCAAATTATGAAGACAATGGTCAAAAGATGAACCATACACCGAAAAATTATCCATAAATATCTCCATAATTTTCTCAATATAATTTGAAAATATAGCCATCATGCAACGTTGAAAAGTTGCAAGAGCGTTGCATAGACCAAATGGCATCCTTCTAAAAGCAAAAGTGCCATAAGGACATGTGAATGTGGTCTTCTCTTGATCCTTCGGAGCTATAACTATTTGATTATATCATGAAAATCCATCAAGAAAACAGTAAAATACATAACCGGCTATTCGCTCCAATAATTGATCAAGAAATGGTAAAGGAAAATGGTCTTTTCTTGTTACCGTATTTAACATACGATAATTGATACATACTCTCCACCCAACCACAAGTCTAGATAGAATCATCTCATCATTTTTACCCATAATTATAGTGATTCCACCTTTCTTTGGTACAAGATGAATTGGATTAATCCAAACACTATCAGAGATAGGAAAAATTATACCTGCGTCAAGCCACTTAAGAATTTCATTTTTTACCACCTATTTCATGTTTGGATTGAGTCTTCTTTGTGTTTCCACCACCGGTTTACAATTGTCCTTCAATAAAATGCGATGCATGCATATAAAAGGACTTATACCTTTAATGTCTGAAATTGTCCATCAAATTGCCTTCTTATACCTTCTTAGAACTCTTAACAACTTTGCACACTGCTCATCATCAAGGTAAGCACTAACGATTACCGGTAGAGTGCTATTTTCTCCAAGAAATTCATACCTTAGATGAGTTGGAAGTGGTTTGAGCTCTAATTTTGGAGGTTCAATTTTTGAAGGCAATGGAAGCCCTTTTCCTTGGCCAAAACTTTCATAGACATTACCCCTTTATAGGGTGTTTGAAAAATCAAATACTTGGTCAATTCTTCAATCTCTTCATAATCACCCTCTTGCATACCTAAACTCATTAAACAATACTCAAGAGGATCGAAGTCAAAATTGACTTGGCTCATCTCTTGGATTATTTTATCAATTGTGCCAATAGAATAAGCATAATCTATAAAAGAAGGGTATTTTTTCATTTCATTCAAATTAAATTCTATCTCTTCTTCACCTACTTGAAACTTAAGCTTGCCATTTTTAACATCAATAATAGTACCTGCAATAGCCAGAAATGGTCTACCTAGAATAATTAGCATAGATATATCTTCTTCCATATCTAAAATCACAAAATCCATATGAATGATAAATTTTTGAACTTTTATTAATATATTTTTCAACACTCCCAATAGATATCTAATAGATCTATCCGCTAATTGCAGAGTAATATTAGTGCATTTAAACTCATACAAATCTAATTGTCTAGCCACCGTTAAAGGAATTAATGATACACGAGCACCCAGATCACACAATGCTTTAGAAAAATCAATGTTACCTATGGTGCAAGGTATAGAAAAACTCCCTAGATCCTTCAATTTCAGTGGTAGCTTGTTTTGTATGATGGCACTGCACTTCTCCGTTAATGCTATTGTTTCGCAGTCTTCTAACTTCCTCTTTCGAGTCATGATTTCCTTGAGAAATTTTGCATATGAAGGAATTTGCAAAATAGCATCGGTGTGATGACCCCACCTCCCCTTAAGGCGTACCAAAGGATTCGACGGACCGCCTGCCCAACTCTCGCCTAGACTCACTCACTCGTATCACGTGCATACATCCATAGACAATAAATAACATTGCAATTCAAAATTATAATTTATATCGATGCACAATCAAGATACAAAGCCTCTATATACCCAAACTGATTCAAAGTGTATACAATCCAAGTACAAATCATCCTAATCGAGTGATAGCGCGAGTACAAGTCAAAAGTCAAAAACATCTAGTCTATGCTAGTCTGGACAAATCTCACGCCTCGCTCGTACCCCTGTAAGGAAAACAAAACTAACAGAATGAGCTAAAAGCCCAGTGAGGTTCCAGACACATAAACAAACAATGAGTTCAATACATTAACCATAGATAGCAAGTAATTCCAGAAACATGACAATATAAAGCAATAATAACATTCATTAAAAGGATACGTGCTTACATGGAACCATTCATTCATTCATTCATTCATTCTCCTTTCATTTCTTTATTCCTCCATTTATTTGAAAATGCATTTTGATAAGTAAAACCCTTCATTTACATTGACATTCGTTCATTCATTTCATTTCACCCCTCCTGGACGTTGGCCAGACTCCACCAGACTATACAGTAATACTCGAGTATACCAATCGTTCACCCAGGGTCACCAAATCGCCTAATCGAGTCCGCTTCTGGCTCGAGTCGACCGGCAATGAAGGGCAAGGGCCCAATTCAGCCAAACGACTTACATTCATGCGCAACTAGCATTTAATTATTTAATCATTGAAAATTTCACATTCATTTAGGTCGAGTGCGATAAAGTACACACTCGCCTAGAAAACTCATTTTAAGCAATCATTGAAAACATTTAATATGTTATCATTCATTCATAACAAGTCATATAATCAAGAACAGGCCACATAGTCAATGAAACAATAACCAACAAGGAACACTCACCTATTTACGCAAAATAACATCCAAAGTATCCTTTCGGATAACACCCTCAACCACCAAGGAACCCTAATATAATCAAAAGAACACATTATGCTTCAACCATCAAAGATTTAAGTGATTCAAAGAAAATTTGAATACGTACTAGTACAAAGTATAAATATGGTTTTGGTAGTGAAAAGAGTACATTTAAACCAAAGGACATAAGTAAAATATTTGTAAAACTTATGCTTACTTGTAAAACTTTAAAATCGCTATTTGAGTCGAAATGGCAAAAAAAATGCAAATACCCTAGATGGTTCACGTGGTATTCGCTCTCAAGTCTTACTCAAGTCGCAAGTATATCGACCTAGTTCTCGAGTATAAATTTGGGCAGCACGTCCTTTGTATTTATCTATTTTTCAGCCATTCATGGCTTCATTCTTTTCCTCAATCAATTCCAAAGTCATACACAAAATCATCTTATTTCAATAGCCCTTCCATAGGCTCCAAGTCATACAAGTACAAAATCAAGCTAGGAGCATGTGCGGAAATGAAGGTTGAGTCAAGAAACAAAAGACAGATTTGATGTTGTGTTGCGTAACGGACACAACTGAGGCTACGCTTATCAGATTGAGGTGAAATTTATACTGTTTCGAAGCTAAGACAGAGGGCTACAATTTTGATGAAGACCGCTCAGTCCAGTTTGCAATGTGTCCAGGTCAAAATTTCAAATTACTGAACCAGAATTGCACAAATAGGTCAGTTAACCGCGCTATGTTTAAATGACAATAACTCAGGCTACCAAAGTCCAATCGAGGTGATTCTAGGGGCATTGTAAAGATAAGACATAGCACTACAACTTCAATGTTTTGGCCAAATGCTAATTCAGTACATATCATGGTGGAAAAGACACGACCATATTGGTGAAATATTCAAAACTGATCACTGGATTCACCTAGGGCAGTCAGGGTATTTCACTCGTTTCACAGGCTACGTTACTCCGATTGAGTTGAAATTTTTCAGCAAACTATAAAACATCATTCTATACAATTTTCATGTTTTATACTAAGTCTAATTTCGCCTCTAACATGGTGAACTAAAACCAGACAGAACAGGGTACATACTAACTTCAATTCTGGAAATTTGCTACAATCAAGATATAAATCTCATTTTTAGCTTGAAACCATCACTACCACCTCTTATACCAACATATATACATCATACACCATCCATACAACAAGTATGAGGAGGGTATCATTCAAACCCTAACTCAATTGCATCATTCCAATCATCCAAAATTACTTGATATAAGCATTATTATAACCACAAATACGAGCTACTAAGCAACTCCAACATGATTAAAGGACAAAGAAAAGTGTGGGCAGCCATATTACCTTAAAACAAAGCTTGCTAGAGTTATCCTCCACTTCCCCTTGAAATTTTTGGTTCCTTAAGCTTTCCAAGCCCCCAAACTAGTGATTAATCGATTTAGTTTTTCTTGTTTTCACTCAAAATGGTTCAACTCAAGATGGATTGAAGTTCTTTCTCTTGCTCTCTCTCTCTCCATTAAGCTCGGCCAAACTAGGGAAAAATAGTGAAGAAATGGAGCCAATGTGAAGATAAGAAGCAAAGAAAATTGGCTTGGTCAAAGGTCTTGGATTGGTGCCACTTGTCACCACCAATTCCATCTCAAATTATTTTCTTTTCTCTTGTTTTTGAGTCAATAATTTTGGCTGCCATAAGGGATATTTTGGGGCTGATATTAATCACTTAATAGCAAGGAGATTAAGGTAATAAAGCAGTGCTCAAGTGGTGCACTCACTCGGTAACAAACGGTACCCGTCGATTCAACCCGTTTTTCTTAAATCACGTATACTAGGGTTTTATCTTATAATTCACTAACTTATTATTATCACTTCTAATCACACACTTAATATCATCTAAAACTCACCCTTAATCACCACATTTATCGTACTAGCGGGTCCCACATCGATAATGCGTTTCAAATTTAACGTACACTAACTCATACTAGGAAAATGAATTTAAAACTGTATTTGCTTGTAAAAATGCATAGAAATTTTAATGTTTCCAAGGAACGTATAAAATGTAGGCAAAGAAATAAAATAATGCTGAGAAAATGTGAAAATTTTTGGGTTCTCACACTCTCTCCCCATTAAGAAATTTCGTCCTCGAAATTTTTACCTTCTGTGGCCTCAGATGACCCCGGAGCTTGTTGCTGGTCTACGGCATAAACCTGTGCTGAAACTTTTGTTCGGTTTCCTCTTTCATTAGTTTGTTTCTGTTTGGTT
Organism: Coffea eugenioides; assembly: GCF_003713205.1. NCBI lineage: Eukaryota > Viridiplantae > Streptophyta > Magnoliopsida > Gentianales > Rubiaceae > Coffea > Coffea eugenioides. Next base: position 14,096,961 of record NC_040045.1, read on the forward strand.
CCTTCCACTTGTTGAGTACTACCCTCTCATGGCTGTTTCTTCGGGCAATTGCTAAGTTGATGATTGCTACTCCCACAAATCAAACATTTTCCCCCTTTCTGCCAGCAATCATTCTCAGTGTGATTTGCCTTTCCACAGTATCCACAGGCCAATCGAGGAGCTACTGTTTGACCTTCTCGAGAAATTTTCTTTGATCCGATCTGACTTCTTTTCGTAGACCTTTCATCTAATGCTCCTAATGTCCATGGTGGGCGAGGTGAATGGTTCACTTTTTGCACTTTGGAGAGCATTATCTTTTCTCCGGATTCCTCAGGTATGCTGCTGGATGTACCTCTTGATACGAAATATGGGCCGCTTATGGGCCATGTTTTGGGCTGCAAGAGACTGAATCTTTTAGTAATAGTTAGTAGTTTATTTTCCGAATTTCTATTTTATTTGCTAGGAATAAATTCGGTCAATGACCTCATGTTGAGTTGGATCCGATTTATAGAGTCTAGGCTCACTATTACTTAAGTTGGTTAATTAGCTTTTATTGGGTTATGTTGGGCCAGCTTAAAGCCTTCATTGGATCGATGATAAGCTGACCATTAGATAGTGGATTTGAGTAGTGGAATCGGGCCAAAGGCCTAGCCTAGCCGAGTTAGGGTTTTCAAGTCTCTTTAGGTTTTTCAAGTTGTATGGCTATATATAGCCAAAGCACGAGACCTTCATGGGAGTTTTTGGACGATTAATAAAATTACGTTGAGAGTTCTCTCAAAACTTCATTGAAGCACCTTGAATATCTTAGATTTGTATCTTAGGTATTCAATTGACTTATCAATCTAGGACCGCGCTAGATTGTGGCGTCTTCTACAAATACCGATGTTCGTTGACCACGTGATCAACGGGTTTAGGTGATCCGCTGCGTTCGTCGTCTTCAACGTGAGTTTCTACCTTCTAGATCCAAGCCTTTCTGTACGGGTTGCATCACACGATTGGTGCCGTTCGTATCAGCTGGCATCAGAGCTAGTTGAAGGTATCACATATATCTCTTGTTTTTCTTGTTCCTTTGTGTCATTTTTCTTTTCTTGTTTTGTGCTAAATTCTGTCCGCGTTTTCTTCAATCTGTCCAGGCATAGACTAGTCAGTCCGCCATTGTTTGTCTTGTTTTGGAGTCAACAAAAAAATCTGTTCAAGTGTCTCTAATCTGTCCAAGCTTTGTCGTAGTTGTTTGTCTTGTTTTCGAGTCGCAATTTCTGTTTTATTACTCCATTATTGTGCCGTTTGTTCTCTCTTGTGTTTCTGCCATTTGGTCTCCAAATCTGTCCGCATAAAGTCTGAAGTTGTTGTCGTATTTGAGGTAAAAAAAAAAAAAATTTCTGTCCAAAGCGGCTACAATCTGTTTAGGTCAGTCCGCAGTTGTTTTCCTCTTGGCCTTGCGTTGATAATTTCTGTTCGTGTCGTCTCTAAACAGCCCAAGTGTTGTAGCGTTCATCTGTCTTGTTGATTGCGTCGGAATTGCTGTTGTTTATTGCTCCAATAGTTGGGTCGTTGCTCTTACTTGTGTGGGTGTCCCTTGCTGTCCGCGACTCTCTTCAACCTGTTCGTTTGAATCGGCATTTGTGGTGACGTGTTTAGAGTCCAATTTCTGTCCAAGTCAGGCCACAAATTGTGTTCTCTTGTTCTTGCGTGGAAAACAATTCTGTTGGTGTTCCTTCGATTTGTCTTCAGCTGTGCGGCTGCCCCATCTTTTGGTTTAGCCGTGAGGGCCCTTAGAGCTCCTAGGGTTTGCTTGAAAGAAAGAAAAAAAAAAAGAGAAGTAGCGACTGCCGTACCTATCCCAAATTGGTAGTTGCATGAAATCTGATTGGCCTTCCTTAGTAGTGCATGCAGTCCGACTGGTTTTACTTTGTCATGCATGAAATCTGATTACTTGTTTTTGTCGGCCATACACAAATATTTCCCTTAGCTGAAGCTGTTTTGCATGAAAACTGATTGCTTGTTTTTTTTTTGTCGGCCATACACAAATTAAAAAGCGGCCAGCCAAGTCCCAAGCGAAGAACACTCTAGCTGACCATTATTTCACCTTGTTGCGTTAAAAAAAAAACAAAAAAAAAAGACAGCAAGCAACATAATTGTTTCGGCTAAGCCAAGTTCCAGAAATTTTTTTTTTTTTTTTTTTTTTGCCAACCAATTCAAGTGCTACATAGTGGTCCAAACTATAAAACAAAAGCCAAAAACAAACACAAAGTTCAAAAGTTTTGGTCCACTACTTCTTGAAATTCTTGACCACTTTGAGTCTTAGGAACTTGTTTCACTCTTCTTTTAAAAAGTCTATTGTATTCCCTTGCAGTAGTGAAAGGTTTTCTAGGTTTTGGAGTAAACTTCTTGGGAACATCTTGGGTAACCCATTGGGGGGGAGCCTGAGCAGGGATATTCAAACCGCCTTGATTTTCCATCACTAGTTGTTCTTGTTTGAGGGAGCCGAATTGTCAGGTGATTAAGATCAGTTTCTAGCCGCACTTGATTGTTGTTGTTGTGGGGAACAAGGTTCACGGCCTTGGGGTATTAATAGCCTAGGGCAGCCGTGAACTTTGATTGGGGTTGCCAAAACCAAATTGGTTTCCTAACCTTGAGGTTTCCTAATCATGTCCGCTTCCTAAAATCCAGACCTACTAAACAAGCCAGGCAGTTTGCATTTCTAAGAAAAAAAAAAAAAAAGCAGAGTATTTTTTTTCTTTTCTTTTTTCTTTAGGTCGTGTCATTTTCTTCAATTCCTTTCCGCGTCTTAGTCTTCTTTGTTTCCTTTCATTTGAGTCGTGTCATTTCATTGTTCCTTGAGTCAATCATTCCATTATTCTCTATCCCATTGAGAATTGCCATATTCTTGTGCTCCAAAATTGGAAGTTGATTGTTTGCCTGGGAGGAGCTCTAATTTCTTCAAGGTAAGCTATCAAGAGGGCTTGAGAGCATTGGCGAGATTATTGGAGTGCTCTTTGAGTGACATACACGAGAGCTGAGCGAAACACGTAAGGGAGTGAGTGAGGACTGTTCTACTAATGTTTGTTGAGTTTTACAGGTAATAAAAGTATGAGACAAACAAATGCTCAACTGGAGCCTCACCATCTTGTGCCTAAAGGAGTAAATACTGTGGCATTGCGTGAGATAACTGAGCAAGTGGAAATCATTGAAGCTCAAAAAAATGATTGGTTTTATACGCGTTGCCACATCAAGGATACAGTTTGCAATTTAACCATTGATAAGGGTTGTGAAGTTAACCTCGCAAGTACTGTCTTGGTTGAGAAATTGAATCTTCCAACCATTGATCATCTTCGACCTTACAAGTTGCAAAGTGCTAGTGGTGATATTTGGATTACCAAGCACACACTTGTTCCTTTCCGTATTGGCCCATACGTGGATGAGGTGTTGTGTGATGTAGTTCCCATTCAAGTGACATATGTGCTGTTGGGACAATGGTGGATGTTTAATCGTGAAGTCAAATATGATGGATATACTAATAAGTATTCCTTCACATTTAATTGCCGTCGTACCAGGCTTGTGTCGCTTAATTCTAAGCAACTTAGTATTGATCTAGCATACATGAAGAGTGAGCATGAGCGTTGTAGTATGAAGAAAGAGCTAGATGAGGGAATTGTGACTGAAGAGGTAAGATTCGAGGGAGTTGAAAAGGAGAAAGAGGTTGAGAATAATGAGGGGGAACAGTCAGCTACTGAGCATGAGAAAGAGATTAAAAATTCTAAGAGTAAGCTGATTGTGAGAAAGGATGTGAGATCATATGTTTTTTCTAACGATCTTAACTCTACTTTGTTTAGTGTTTCTACTTTTATGCAGGTTAAGCAAGGAAAAATTGAGTTGATCTTGGCTTGTTCTATGCCTAAATCCATTGGTGAATATCAAACTTTTCATAGAGTTCGCATCTTAAGTGTTGTCTCTCTTTGTCACCCATTGATGTTCAACTTCAACCATGACCCTGATTTGCTTGTTGGGAGGAATAATGAAGTTTCAAAGGGGGTTTCTACACTTGAAACTTGTTATAAACTTCCTTCTTATTTTCGTTAGTGATAATTCTTTCCTCATTGGTCCAAATTTTGATTCCTTACAACCTGATTTTATTCTTCAATTTGAAGGTTCAACGGCTGCCTATCTCGATCTTGCTCCATTTGTGCAAGATAGGCCATACCAACAACAACTTGCAATGAATTTTGTAACTTTGCACAATCATGTCCGAGACTTTTCTAACCTGATTGAGCATCACTATGAAGATCCTTATCTTGTGAATGTGAATGGTAAGCTGTCAAGTGATTTTATACCTACAAATGCTAATCGTGTGATTTATTGTGTAGGTCCAAATTCGACCATTCATGACACAATGCTGATTAGAGAGCTTTGGAGCAGTTGGAGGAAAGCCTTGAGTTTCCCATGGCGGATTGTGAGCATTTTCAAGCTGACCAAGAGACATGTGCACCGAATTACAATAATCATGACGTATGCAAGTCTCCTTCATTCTAAGAGAGCCAATATGTGGAGACTTGAGGTGTCATACTGCCAACTCTTGTAGTACCATTCATTTCCAAACACGATTTGAGGACAAATCTTTTTTCAAGAGGAGGGGAATGATACGAAATATGGGCCGCTTATGGGCCATGTTTTGGGCTGCAAGAGACTGAATCTTTTAGTAATAGTTAGTAGTTTATTTTCCGAATTTCTATTTTATTTGCTAGGAATAAATTCGGTCCATGACCTCATGTTGAGTTGGATCTGATTTATAGAGTCTAGGCTCACTATTACTTAAGTTGGTTAATTAGCTTTTATTGGGTTATGTTGGGCCAGCTTAAAGCCTTCATTGGATCGATTATAAGCTGACCATTAGATAGTGGATTTGAGTAGTGGAATCGGGCCAAAGGCCTAGCCTAGCCGAGTTAGGGTTTTCAAGTCTCTTTAGGTTTTTCAAGTTGTATGGCTATATATAGCCAAAGCACGAGACCTTCATGGGGGTTTTTGGATGATTAATAAAATTACGTTGAGAGTTCTCTCAAAACTTCATTGAAGCACCTTGAATATCTTAGATTTGTATCTTAGGTATTCAATTGACTTATCAATCTAGGACCGCGCTAGATTGTGGCGTCTTCTACAAATACCGAGGTTCGTTGACCACGTGATCAACGGTTTAGGTGATCCGCTGCGTTCGTCGTCTTCAACGTGAGTCTCTACCTTCTAGATCCAATCCTTTCTGTACGGGTTGCATCACACGGTTGGTGCCGTTCGTATCACATCTTTTCCGTGTTTGAAACGCTTTTACTTGGGCTTTCGCATCCTCAATTCTTTGAGCCTTCTCAAGAGCCTCTGTAAAAGTATTAACTTGAACCGCCGCTAATGCCTCTTGGATTTCCAAATTTAGTCATTGTATAAATCGTCTTATTCTCCTTCGCTCCGTAACCACCAATTCAGAAGCGAATTTAGAAAGTCTAGTAAATTTGATCTCATATTCGGCCACACTCAAGGTTCCCTGACACAACCCAATAAATTTGTCCTCTCTCCTTTCTTGGACCAAAGGTGGGAGATACTTTTCGTTAAATTCCCTTACTAAGTTCGCCTATGTCCATACCGTCTGTTCTCTTTCCCACTTGGCCTTAATTACATTCCACCACGCTCGGGCTGGTCCTTCGAATTGAAATACAGCAAAATTTACTTGTCTTTGCTCTGTGTAATTCAAAGCCGCGAAAATATTAATTATTGCCTCCAACCACTGTTCAGCTATATCCGGATCAGGCCCTCCTTGAAATTTCGGAGGCAGAAACTTTTGAAACCTCTCAAGAGCCCTATCCTCTCCTATCTCAGGATTTCGGGGTTGATTCACTAGCATTTGACCTTGTTGATCTACCAGTCGTGCTAGGATATTTGTCATTTGTTGCATCGCCGTCGCCATTTGATCTCCGGCCTCAACCCCCGGTCCATATTCTTGCTCGGCCACTGTTTCTCTTTCTTCTCTCGGTTCTTGAGCTTGCCTAGCCCCACGGCCACGACTAGCTCCACGTCCACGACTATGTCTCCCCTCCATTCCCTTTTCTCTCCTTTTGTTTTTCAAAAGGTTATTTAGTATGTAACAAAGTAAATTGACTAGAACGGCAAAATTTAACACACCAAATTCACAAAGAAACATATCAAGTAGACAAGATCAAATGCAACAAGTACTATACATGTGGATATTAACATGCCACAAGCCAAATACACACGGTAGCAATACAAAGACAAAACAAGAGATAACACGACAAGCCGTTTCACACTTGGTTAAAATAGCCCCCGTCCGATCTCTCACTTCACTTTCTATTTGAACTAAACGTCCGTTGACCTCTTGCACTCATTATAGTCAAACAAAGCCTGTTAATGTCCCCAAACTGCAAGTCTTAAGCACTTAGTACCGCTTCAACTCTGGAGTACTCGGGCACGAGAATCCGAAATAAGATAATTCACATCTCGAGCTGGCCAGTCCCAAGAGTAAACTATCCACAATCGAGATTCCTACCTGACGTACCTATCAATTGTCCTCAAATACTGGGAGAAAGATTTAAGGCCTATAACAATTCATGATTCCATAGCTTAAGCTCAACGAGCACTTAATCCTTCATACTCATTCACCACTTAGCCCAAGCTCACTCCGCGCAGAGACCACGCGAAGTAGGCTCTGATACCACCTGTGACGACCCCACCACCCCCTAAGGCGTACCAAAGGGTTTGACGGACCGCCTGCCCAACTCTCGGCAGGACTCACTCACTCGTATCACGTGCATACATCCATAGACAATAAATAACATTGCAATTCAAACTTATAATTTACATTGATGCACAATCAAGATACAAAGCCTCTATATACCCAAACTGGTTCAAAGTATATACAATCCAAGTACAAATCATCCTAATCGAGTGATAGCGCGAGTACAAGTCAAAAGTCAAAAACGTCTAGTCTATGCTAGTCTGGACAAATCTCACGCCTCGCTCGTACGCCTGTAAGGAAAATAAAACTAATGGAATGAGCTAAAAGCCCAGTGAGGTTCTAGACACATAAACAAACAATGAGTTCAATACATTAACCATAAATAGCAAGTAATTCCAGAAACATGACAATATAAAGCAATAATAACATTCATTAAAAGGATACGTGCTTACATGGAGCCATTCATTCATTCTCCTTTCATTTCCTTATTCCTCCATTCGTTTGAAAATGCATTTTGATAAGTAAAACCCTTCATTTACATTACATTTGTTCATTCATTTCATTTCACCCCCTCCTGGACGTTGGCCAGACTCCACCAGACTACACGGTAATACTCGAGTATACCAATCGTTCACCCAGGGTCACCAAATCGCCTGACCGAGTCCGCTTCTGGCTCGAGTCGACCGGCAACGAAGGGCAAGGGCCCAGTTCAGCCAAACGGCTTACATTCATGCACAACTAGCATTTAATTATTTAATCATTGAAAATTTCACATTCATTTAGATCGAGTGCGATAAAGTACACACTCGCCTAGAAAACTCATTTTAAGCAATCATTGAAAACATTTAACATGTTATCATTCGTTCATAACAAGTCATATAATCAAGAACAAGCCACATAGTCAATGAAACTATAACCAACAAGGAACACTCACCTATTTACGCAAAATAACGTCCAAAGTAACCTTTCGTGTGAGAACCCGTAACTTTTCCATTTTCTAGGTTTTATTATTTTTCTAGATTTTCTTATCTTCAATGGCTTGTTTTCTGCACTTTCTGTATCCGGAAATTTTTCTAGATAATTTTTATGAGTAAATATAGTTTTTAGATGATTTTTCTAGTATCGAATAGTTTTTGAGAAATTAAGAGCGTATACCGGACGTGGGACCCACTAGTGCGAAAAGTTCAGAAAAATTCGGCCAACTAGGTTAAGTTTCGGATACTGGGTTTAATTTACCGGGTGTTAATAGATAATTAGAGGAAGCTATTTGGATTGATGTGAGAGGGAACAAAGGGATAGACTTGCATTAAATAAGTGACAAGTGTCACCATTTGATTGGAGGAACTTGTAAGACCACTATTCATTTTCTTACCATTGACCAAATAAATCAAAAATTCATCAAAAATTCCTCATTTTTGTCTTCCTCTTGGCCGAACCTCTTCCTACAAGAAAATAAAGAAAAGCTTCCAAGTTTCTTGCTCCAATCTTGCCCAATCTCACAAACTAACCGTTTCATCTTGAATTCCTTCCATAAAACCTCTTTAATTAGTGTTAGTGAGTTGATTTGTGGAGTTATTTGGAAAGCTAAGAAGACCTATTGCTCTCTCTCTCTTGTTTCTAAGGTGAGTTGTGAATAACCACCCTCCTCCCTTAATTGATGCTTAAATCCTGATTAGTGGTAGTATGAGATGCAATATTATGGATTATTTCTTGATTTGTGGTTGAAGTGATGAAGTTTTATTATTTTTGGAGATTTTTCTGTTTTAATATAAGCATGGTTGTGTGGCTATCTATGATGATTGGAAATGGTACATAATGATTCTAGAAGGTGAAAAAAGTGGAAATGGTATATAATGATTTTTCTGTTTTGGAAGAAATTTCAGAAAATTAGGTTTTGTGAAGGAACATTCTGCCCGAATTTTTAGCTCCTAGTTATAGGCCGAATTGGCCTTGTCTTAAAACATAAAAGTTGTAGGAAATGACATTTTAGAGGTGCCTACAAAATTTCAGGTCAATCGGAGTAACGTAGAGCGAGAAAAGTCGAAATTACTATTGCTGTTCTGGTTTTACCCGAATGTAAGAATTGCTCCTGTAATTGGTTGTTTTGGCTGGAATTGCTTCCGAATTGGTTGTTGAGGCCTTTTGATGAAATTTATCCCTGTTTCTTAGCTTTCAGCTGGTTTTGGAATTTATGGATTTGGACTTGGAGAGCCTGAGTTATGATGTTTCCGCTAGAATGCATTCTGTGAATCTGTTTTTGTGATTCTGGTATGGTATCTTGCATTTTTGACCTGGTTACACTCGAAACTGGGTTGAGTGACCTTCTGTAATGTTGTATCCCTATCTCTTAGCTTCGAAACAGTGGGTCTTGTACCTTCATCCGATAATCGTAGTGCCTTGGCACCATTACCGTAAAATGAGGACAAAAACTGTTTTTTCAGGGCTAAAGCTAAATCATTTCCGGATTTTTCTGGTTTCCTCTATTGTTTGTGTATGCTTAGGGAACCCTGTTTTGGTAGTATGCAGAATTGGTTTATGACTTGTAATCGAGTCTTATTGTGTTTATTTGAATAGTTTAGGGCTTCACTTTCATATCCGGTCATTTCCTAACTAAATTTTGTACTTGAATGCCATTAAGCCTAGTGAATGGCTTTTGGGAATGAGATTATTTTTGTACGAGATGTTGGGACTGATTTGAGGAAATAATGAAGCCATGATGGCTGGAAATTAGGTAAACACAAGGGATATGCTGCCGAAATTTTACTTGAAGGCTAGTTGGATTTACTTGTGATTTGAGCGAAGGACTTTTGGGTTGTTTGAGCCTAGGTCTTCATTTTACCTTTTCGTTTCCAAAAATTCATGTTTTGCACCCTTTCTTTAATCATTATTTGGCGAGGCATACGACTGGTAGTCGAGCCTCACATGTGCATTCTGTATACTCGATTTTGAAAGTGGAACCTTCAATTGTTTTCTTTGGATTATCTTAGGGTTTCTTGGTGATTAAAGCTCTCTTTTGGGAGGTATCTGTACTGACCCCGGTGAGTGTTCCACTACCTGCTACCCGTTATGTGAAATATCTGAATATCTGAATACTTGATTTATGACTGTTGGAGCCAAATACTGTTTTGATAAAAGGGAGGCGAGGGTGTACTTTATCACACTCGTTCTCTGGTCTGTTCATATGCCAATTTTAAACGCGTATCTGAATCTGCTATCTGTATCTGTTATCTGTATCTGTATCTGTATCTGTTATCTGTATCTGGATCTGTATCTGTTCTGACGTCGTTTGGAAGCTTGTGTCCAACGACCTTTCTGTGACCTCTGAACTCAACACCTGTGGCCAGTTACTCGAGTCGGGCCGGCAAGGGCCTGGCCGATTAGATAACGAACCACGGTAGTCTGTTTTGGGATCTTTGGGTATTGAGACCCTTGATTCCGGGTATACTCGAGTATTACCATTTCTGATCTGATTGGATTTCGGGCCCGGTGGGGTATGTGAGGTGGAAGGAATCGAAGAAAGTGGAGTCTACGGTATTGGTTACTCCTTTAGCGTTGACGGAGTGTCAACTATTATTTCGATCAAGCTTCGATGATGCTAATGGGAATTTGGCTCCTGAGAGCCACCTGTATCCTTCTGATTTGAATCATTGGTTCATTTACTTTACATCTGGCATGTGTACCTGATTTGTTAAATGTGAAATGCCATGATTTTACTGCTATATGTCTGGTACCTCATTGAGCGCAAGCTCACCCCTTTCTGTTCCTTTTTGTTTTCCTTACAGGAAAATAAATACTTTTGGACTGGATTTGACAATTGGCTGCCAAATTGAGCTAGTTGAACATATCTTTTGTATAGTTCATGTATTGAAATCCTAAATGTACTTTTGGGACCGTTTTCCTTTTGATTTGGCAAACCAGACATGTATCCACTTTTGAATACTTTTGTATGCCACTTTGGCTTGTAAATGCTAAGTTTCAAGATGTGAATGTTTGCTTGATATTTGGTTGGGTTCCGACGGGTCGGTTACTATTCATAGCCGACTTCGGTTTCATTTTTTTTTATTTTAACATTTTGATTTGTTTACCCGCGTTGGTAAGCTCCGGAATGTATTAGCTCGTTCTATACCGAACCGTTAGTCCTGGCGAGAGCTGGGCAGGCAGTTCGCTAACCCCTTTGGTTCGCCTTAGGGGAAGGTGGGGCTGTCACATTTCGGATAACACCCTCAATCACCAAGGAACCCTAATATAATCAAAAGAACACATTATGCTTCAACCATCAAAGATTTAAGTGATTCAAAGAAAATTCAAATGCGTACTAGTACAAAGTATAAATATGGTTTTGGTAGTGAAAAGAGTACATTTAAACCAAAGGACATAAGTAAAATATTTGTAAAACTTATGTTTACTTGTAAAACTTTAAAATCGCTATTTGAGTTGAAGTGGCAAAGAAAACGTAAATACCCTAGATGGTTCACGTGGTATTCGCTCTCAAGTCGCAAGTATATCGACCTAGTTCTCGAGCGTAAATTTGGGCAGCACGCCCTTTGTATTTACCTATTTTCCAGCCATTCATGACTTCATTCTTTTCCTCAATCAATCCCAAAGTCATACAAAAAATCATCTCATTTCAATAGCCCTTCCATAGGCTCCAAGTCATACAAGTACAAAATCAAGCTAGAAGCATGTGCGGAAATGAAGGTTGAGTCAAGAAACAAAAGACAGATTTGATGTTGTGTTGCGTAACGGACACAACCGAGGCTACGCTTATCAGATTGAGGTGAAATTTATACCGTTTCGAAGATAAGACAGAGGGTTACAAATTTTATGAAGACCACTCAGTCCAGTTTGCAATGTATCTTGGTAAAAATTTCAAATTACTGAACCAGAATCGTACAAACAGGTCAGTTAACCGCGCTATGTTTAAACGACAATAACTCATGCTACCAAAGTCCAATAGAGGTGATTCCAGGGGCGTTGGAAAGCTAAGACATAGCACTACAACTTCTATGTTTTGGCCAAATACTAATTCAGTACATATCATGGTGGAAAAGACAAGACCAGATTGGTGAAATATTCAAAACTGATCATTGGATTCACCTAGGGCTGTCAGGGTATTTCGGACTTTTCACAGGCTACGTTGCTCCGATTGAGCTGAAATTTTGCATAAAACTATAAAACATCATTCTATACAACTTTTATGTTTTATGCTAAGCCTAATTCGGCCTCTAACATGGTGAATTGAAACCGGGCAGAACAGGGTACATACTAACTTCAATTCTGGAAATTTGCTACAATCAAGATATAAATCTCATTTTTAGCTTGAAACCATCACTACCACCTCTTATACCAACATATATACATCATACACCATCCATACAACAAGTATGAGGAGGGTATCATTCAAACCCTAACTCAATTGCATCATTCCAATCATCCAAAATCACTTGATATAAGCATTATTATAACCACAAATACGAGCTACTAAGCAACTCCAACATGATTAAAGGACAAAGAAAAGTGTGGGCAGCCATATTACCTCAAAACAAAGCTTGCTAGAGTTATCCTCCACTTCCCCTTGAAATTTTTGGTTCCTTAAACATCCCAAACTCCCAAACTAGTGATTAATCAGTTTAGTTTTTCTTGTTTTCACTCAAAATGGTTCAACTCAAGATGGATTGAAGTTGTTTCTCTTGCTCTCTCTCTCTCTCCCTTAAGCTCGGCCAAATCAGGGAAAAATAGTGAAGAAATGGAGCCAATGTGAAGATAAGAAGCAAAGAAAATTGGCTTGGTCAAAGGTCTTGGATTGGTGCCACTTGTCACCACCAATTCCATCTCAAATTATTTTCTTTTCTCTTGTTTTTGAGTCAATAATTTCGGCTGCCATAAGGGATATTTTGGGGCTGATATTAATCACTTAATAGCAAGGAGATTAAGGTAATAAAGTAGTGCTCAAGTGGTGCACTCACTCGGTAACAAATGGTACCCGTCGGTTCAACCCGTTTTTCTTAAATCGTGTATACTAGGGTTTTATCTTATAGTTCACTAACTTATTATTATCACTTCTAATCACACACTTAATATCATCTAAAACTCACCCTTAATCACCACATTTATCGCACTAGCGGGTCCCACATCGATAATGCGTTTCAAATTTAACGTACACTAACTCATACTAGGAAAATGAATTTAAAACTATACTTGCTTGTAAAAATGCATAGAAATTTTAATATTTCCAAGGAATGTATAAAATGTAGGCAAAGAAATAAAATAATGCTGAGAAAATATGAAAATTTTTGGGTTCTCACAATCGGCAAAAGGAATGTTAATGTGCAATTGTTTGAAACTTTTAACAAATTTTTCAAAATCTTTATCAAACTTATTCTGCTTGAGTCTTTGTGAAAATGGAACCGCAGGAGGTATCGGAATGGTAGCGGAAAATGATGGTTGATTTTCTCTTGAATTCTCCCGACTATTTTCTTTAACAATCTCCTCTTGGTTCCTTCTCTTTTCTGCATGTTTTTTACTCTCATCTTTCTCACCTTCACTCACTGGAGGATCCTCTAATTGTTTACCACTACAAAGAGTCATGGCCTTAACATACTCCTTAGGATTAACCTCCGTTTTGCTAGGTAATTCTCCTTGATTTTCAAAGAACTAATAATTTGACCAATTTGGACCTCTACATTCCTTTACATTGTAGTAAGTTGGTCCAATCTTCCTTCTACTCACTCAAATCTGTCCGAAGTAACCTTAGCGAGTTTTTCCACCGCAATCTCCCAACTTGATTTAGTTTCAACTTGTGATTGCCTTGGTTGGAATCCCGGTGGATTGGCTGGTCTTGGTTGATTGCTTTGGTCTTTCCATCCAAAATTTGGATGATTTCTCCACCCCGGATTATAAGTGTTTGAGTAGGGATTATTTTGAGCATTACGATTGTAATTATTGACGAACTGTACCTGCTCAGAATCAACACATTCATTAGCATCATGTTCATCTCTACATATAGAGCAACAAACTACATGTGCATTTGATGAACTTGGGCCAACTCCACCTTGTCTACTTAGCAACTTCATCACATTATTCATTTAAGCACTCAACATATTGAGAGTGTCCATTTCTATCATAACTGCGTGACATCTTGTATTACCTCTGTCATTGGCCCATTAGTAGTTATTTGCGGCCATTTCTTCTATCAAATTCTGAGTTTCTTGGGGTGATTTAACCCATTAAGGCTCCACTTGCAGCTGTATCAATCATAGTTTTTAGTAGAAAAAGATAAACTATTATAGAAGGTTTGTTGATTAACCATCAGGTAATCCATGATATGGACACTTCCGAACCAAAATCTCTAAATCTTTCTTATGCCTCATATAATGATTCACCTTCTAATTGGCTAAAACTAGTGATATCCATTCTTAGCTTAGCAGTCTTACCTGCTGGAAAATACTTATTCAAGAATGCTCTTGATAAATCATCCCATGTGGTGAAAGTGTTAGGAGCATGAGAGTGTAGCCAAAGTTTAACCTTATCTCTCAATGAAAATAGGAACAATCTTAACCTTATAGCGTCATGACTAAGTCCATTCATTTTAATTGTATCACATATTTCCAAGAATGTAGCTAAGTGTGAGTTAGGATCTTCTACTGCATTACCTCCAAATTGAGATTGTTGAACTATTTGGATAAGTGACGGTTTAATTTCAAAATTGTTAGCATTTACCATAGGCCTTGCTATACTTGTTTAGGATCCTTGTACCCCCGGTAGAGTAAAATCTCATAGAGCTCGCCTATTTGCTTCATTTTCTGCCATCTTTTCTTCAAATGGTAGCTCTATTAAGATTTTCTCTATCGGTTGCCAAATCTCTTGTTCTTCTTGCTGTGGTGTATGCCTCCTTTGTCTACGTAGTGTCCTCTCAATTTCTGGATCAAAAGGTGCAACTTCCCGAAATATCCGGTGCAAAAATTATGCAGCTTCAGTTATCAAAAATTGATTAAAATATAGAATTAACTATAAACAGCTTAACTAATAAAAATAAAGCTGTCTAAATTAATAGAAATTATTAGGCCCTAATATTGCTGCTCCCCGGCAATGGCACCAAAAACTTGACAGGTTTTTTATATAAGTGCAAGTTTAATTCCAATTTATACCCGTTGACTGCAAGTATACAGGCCAAACTAGTAGTTTAGGGCATTAATCGGGTCGATCCCACGAGGAGCAATGTACACAAGTACTGGATCCTTATTTTCTCTATTATTTAGACTTACAATGAATTTGAGCAGAAAAAATTATATTGCTACTGGCTACAAATCGGATTTACTAAATGCAAGATACAAATGGAGAAATTTCACTAAAGATTGAATCTAGGGATGTCGATTCCACTTATGACACAAAAGATCCAAATGAATGAATTTAACACTTGTTACCACTCTTGTTAAACCAGGGGTTCATTTCCAAAAATACCAAAATCTCCTTCTCATGATAATGGTAATTTGGTAATAGCAAGGAGATTAAGGTAATTAGAGGTTTAGTGCACTAGTGAAACAAACGCGAGAGGAATCGAGCACAAAAAGCGCGCGAGTGCGCGCGGTAGTAGAGTTGACTTTTGCACAAATGGGCCACACACTTGAAGCTTCTCTTGGAAGCTAAAATCTGATCACTCTCTTCTCTCTCCTCTCACCATTTCAGCCGGCCATCTCTTTCTCTCAAACCACGATTGCTCTCTCAATTTTTACTTCACAAAACCTCACCAAATCTTCACTCAAATCCTACCAAAATTTCACCACACTTAGCTTAACACTTGAGGAATATTTTGAGCTGCAAAAGGGAGCTGAAAAGCCACGGTTTTCTGGAGCAAAGAGTGACTGAAATTCTGCTCTTGAACCTCCAGCCAAGTGAGTGATGATCCAACCTTAGAAACTTGTCATTTGGAGGTTATCTTACCTAGTTAAGTTCATTTATGCCATTGGGTAGCTTGTTTATGGTGTAAAATGAAATGGGTGGGCTCTATAAACTCCCACCTTTGTCTTGGGGACTGATCTCATGCTTGATGATGGATTTCATGTTGGTTTAGTGCTCAAAATGGTAGATTAATGGTGTATAACTAGTAGAAACTTCAAGGAGTGCATGGAGTAAAAAGTTCCGATTTTACCCCTGCTTTGATCGTACCCTTTTCTGCAGAATTTTGAGGGTTTAATGGCTTGTATATGATGTTTATATGATGTATAGATGGTATACAAAATTTCATTGAAAAATATTGAGGTTTGGTTGGTCAAATGAATTATTTTCGTGAAGCTAGTGGACCTGGGAACTGTTCCCGTAATGCTCAGACAGTTTGCTTGTTTCGTTCATAACTCTGTACTCCGATGTCGAAATTGAATGCCGTCGGTGGCATTTGAAACCAGACATTCCCAGATTTTCATTGGTACCAAATTCACATTATGGTTCTACTTGGGTGAGCCACACCATTCGTTTGAAAATCACTGCCCTGTTTCGTTGCTCTCCAGGAGACAGGACAGAAATTACTTCTTGATGCTAAAAAACGAGCTGTTTGTGGATAGAATTTGAAAATGGTTTCTTCTGAGAAAATTCATCTTTATGAGAGAGATTTCCAACGCCATCAACCACGTCCAATTCCAAGTTGAATTGAGTGAGTTGTGGCCAAAGTTTGAAACTGCTACAGTGATAGAATTTTCCACTTGGACAGATTTGTAACTAACAATGATTTGGGACTTGTTTTCCGAAGCTTCTTGGTATAAATCACCTATCAAATGCACCTTGGACATATTTTAGACATTTCTTACTGGAATGGACCATGTTTGAAATGTGCCTTGGCCAAACGTTTGAAAAACGGCAAAACGGAAGTTCAAAGGCAACTTAGCCTTAGAATTTCTTGTGGTTTCATTAACCGACTTCCCGTACATATTTTTCTATGAAATTTGGTAGAGGAATAACCCTTATATGGTCGTATGTACATACCAAATTTGGAGCTATTCCGAGGTCGTTTTAATGTTCAATCAAACTTCCAAAGTTCATGATTTAAGTTTGAAAACCCTTGTTTAACAAGGAAATTTTGGTAACTTTGGGTCACCATATCTTGTTGCTCGAAACTCCGTTTCTCGTTCCGCTTGTTTTTTTATACTCTTGGATTACAACACTAAATGATTTCCAAATGTCAAAGGTTAGTTCAAAACAAGTGAATTTTTCCGAATTTCCAAAGTTGGCCAAAAACCAACTTAAATCTGTCTTGGTAATTCAAGTTACCAACTTTGAGCCAAAATTTGAGTGCCTTTCACTTACATTCGTGGAAAAGTGTCTTCTAAGAACTTTTAGTACTTTCAAAGAGGTTTCCAATGGTACCAAGTTTTCTAATTTTTGACATGCAGAATGTGACGATTTTTCAAAATATCGTATCAAACCTGAAAATTTTCCGAATTTCCAAGGGAAGGGAGTTTTCAAATACTCCTTATTCCTTCGATATTACTCGAACATTTTATGCTTGATTATCAAAATGAAAACTCGATTGCTCATGTACTTTAAGAAACTCCTTTTGAACCTCGATTTATGAGTAATTGAGGTTCATTTTCATAAGATTTCCTTAGATTGCTCTAGCGTACAATCTTCCTCGATAATTAGAGATTTGTAGTGATTTTGAGTAGTAGTTGATTATTGTTTGCTCAGGCACTCGAGGGGACCTTCAAGAGGATCTCAGAGCGGACACCTAAAATGCTTGTTTGAGAACTACTCGCTTGTTTTGACTAGGTGAGTGTTCCATATAAGGATACGTAATTGAATAAGTCTAGGACATGCTTATTTCATGATTATTAAGTGTTAAGTATTATGTGTTAAGTATTTACCATACTCATGCCTATTTAAGGAATGTATACTTGCATTGCATATCTACATGAATTGGTTAAATGATTAACCATATCAAATGACCATATGAACTCGATACATGCTTAACTTGCAAGATTGCTTGCTTAGCCTACTCGGTTTTGAAAAATGGAGTCGAGTGTGTGCTTTATCGCACTCGTTCTCTTTTGAGATGAATAACTCATGCTTGGAAATGCTCAAATAACATGACTTGGTATGCTATGGTTGCATACGCCATTGGAGTGAATCTCCTCGACTCTCACATGGTAAAAATGGGATAACGGCCAATGATGGCCTATTAATATGAAATGCCTGTCAATTAACCGTCACTACTGTCGCGCCCCACTTTTTGAAGGTGTGAAAGTAGTGTGTGGGATATGTATGTGAACGTGTGTGAAAATGAAAATAAAAGGCCGTGGGACTTGAAAATGCGACGATTTGGCCAAACAAAGTTCAAAAAGGGTTTTTTGCATGGAAAATGGAGTCGCCACTTGGTATAGAGTTAGGGTGTACCAAGTCACCCAAAAATGAATTTTTTTAAAAGCAAAGTAAACAAACCCCTTTTTGAGAACTTTTAGATCTACGTAACCAAAGAAAGGGATCGGGGGTCACATTTGATAAGGGAGAAGGCAAAGGCAAAGCCTAAGGCACTCCCTTACCCTAGCAAAAGCTAGTTGCGCGATTTAACCCCACGTTTCCTAATTCTTCTACCCAAAATATGCGTTGCATGTTGGATATGACTAATGGATATGAAAAAGAAATGCAATCCTAAATCTAAAATGTCTCTTACGAGGCTTTTTGGTCCCAACCACATGAGTTGTAGTGGCCAATAAGGAAAGTCCTCATAGAGGTCGCGAATGATGCAAATGAAGACTCAAATATGAGTGCAAGTGTGAAAATGTAAGAAAACGTGCATGTGTACGAATGTAAGGCAAGTGCATGTGTGCAAATTGGGAAAACAAAGGTGTTTGTGTGCAAATGGATGAAAATATGATAGTAGATACATATAAGTGCAATTGGGTGCAATTTGTGAGGTAGAAAAACAAGTGACAAGAAGAAAAATGTGTGAACATGGCATTTGTATTGAGAAGGATATAAGTAGTGAGAAAATGTGGGTAAGAGGGTGAGGGAGTGACATGATGAGAATGAAAGTGTATGAACCTATAGGAATGCATCAAGTCGGGTACGGGAATGACTCCTAACTTCATGACTTTAATTTTCCCTTTGATTAGAAGGGAGAACTAGCGTGCTAAGGCTATTTTGTAGCCACACTCGCTCGTTTCCCTTACCGAAAGGGGACTCTCAGGCAAATGTACCCTATAACTAGCATGAAGATGCAAAAGCCTAAAATGAAGGGGAAAGGATTGGAGGAGCATGTCAAATGCTAGAAAACTAAGAAAAATGCATGAAATGTAGTGAAACATGCAAGTATGAACTAGCGAGGGAAATCCCTAAGGGTCTAGCGTTGGACTAGCCCATATCTATGAATTCCTACTAGCGTTGGACTAGTGGAAAACGGGACAATGAGCCACAACTAGCGTTGGACTAGTGTGGTGACGTGCATTCATCCATCACATTCATCTATGACTATAGAAAGCAAGTAGACATGCCAATCACCTATAAACACGTAGCACATAACACTTAGCATGCTCGACTAAATGCAAGAGCCTAATAAAGCAAATTAACACGTAGCAACGAAAGCAAGCAATCAATCTAATGAACCTATTACATTTGCTGACTAAAACAAAAGGGGAAGGGGAAAAATGGACAAAAATGCTCTCCAAGCCCTATCTATTACAAGCCAAGAGGTGTACACATACCCCATAAAAGAATAACTTAATAAAAGCAATAGTAAATGAAATAAATGAAATGAATTAAGGAAAGGCAAGGAAAGCAAAGTAGACATGCAATTCTCACTTAGCACGTTGGATCACATAGGGGAGAGACAAAAAAGATAAAAGAAGTTATACCTCCCTTGAAATGGAGCTCTAACGGGGTGAAGTTACTTATTTATCCTCCAAACTAATAAAAGGGTCAAGGCATCACTTTAATCAAGAAATAATCCCATGAAAAAAACAAATAAGCATGAAATGGAATCAATCCAAGGCGTTCAAGGAGAAGGTGACCAACCCATGTAAAAATTAAAACAAGTAATGGCTCGTTCGCGAAAGCTAAAGGAATTGGAAGGGCCAATTTGATTGATTTTTTAATTATTGGGGCCATAGTAACATTAGATAGAAGCCAAGGGGTTAAAGTGCAAGTTTTGGGAATTTTTTCATGCAAACCATGCAAGCTACGAAGGAATTTTTGTTTCTGCAACTAACATTTCTTCTGCAATTCTAAACTAGCTGCACTTTCTCATAACTTGCGACTCTAACAAGCAAAGCCATCCAAATCCTCTAACATAACTTTGCCAAAACATCAACTCAGTCAACTAGTGTTTGTTGAACAGAAATTCTGGAGCAAAATGTGCAAAGAAAGAAAAAAAACAACGAGAGGATGGGGGGAAACATTTCTGCCATGGTGGACCGGCCATGCTTGTTGCAGTTTTTCATTCCAACCAAAACACATCGATGTGAAACGACTCAAACCAAAACAAACACAAATGTAATGACCTCAAAACCATGTTGTTAACATCAACCAAATGTCATTGTTTAACCCCGGGAATCAAACAGGGAATTGGGTACGAAATCAGCAAAAGAAAATGAACTTGGAGCATTGAAGGTTTCGGCCAACCAAAGCTTTCTTCGCTTCTACCATTTTTGCAGCTTATTAACAACCCAGAAAGATGGTCAAAGTTATAACTAAATCCGAGCCTCATCAATCTCTCTACAACTATCATTGACATAAGATTGAATATGCAAACAAAGTTGAGGAAAACCAGCTTTAGGAGTTATTACGGGACCAGGGAAAACAGCAAAACATGAGAACGAAATGCAGCTTTCTTTCATTTCCTGTGTTTTTTTTTTTAATACAAGCATGCAAGTTCCTCTTCACTAAACACAAAATAAAAAAAACTGAACCGGTCATCAAACTTTGAACTTAAACAATGAAATCACATAAATTCCATCATCCAAACATGCAAACTTTTCAAGAATTTTCTGCAATTTTCTGGGTTTCATTATGAGCAGGGAGACAATAAAACAAGTTCCTCAAATCCCAACCAAGGTCCAGCAATGCAAAGGCAGATGGACATCTACTAACTTCAAACCTAAAGCTTCAAGAAAACAGCTTAAGACCCAAATCATAAGAACAAGCAAGATACTAGGAACAACACTTGCAACCCACGGACCGCACTCAGTTAGTTTCACCAGGGAAAGAAAGCACGAAAGCTAACAGCTTTTTGGTTTTTAAGTTTGCAACAAGAAGATTCTCAACACAGCTTTGATAACAAGCATGCTCATGGTATCCCCAGTCAAACGACAAACAAAAACAAGAACGTCAAACAGGTCACAACTTCATAAACCAAAGAAAGAAAAACTTTAGCAACAAATCGAGAGTTTGGGCTTGTTGCAACAACCTTGCTTATCATAATGGGTCTAGGGACAAAGGCAGGAGGCAACACTCATACGAAAAAACATCAAAGTTAGCCACAACCAATAAATACATGAACCAGTGACGATTACAATGAACGAACGTACGAGAAAATATTTCTGTTTCTGATGAAAATAGTGATGGTATCAAAAAGAACCAGAGAAAGCTTCTAACTTCACCATCAAACATCCCAAGTAAGTGAAAGAAACAGAGAAAGGAAGCGTCTTTACAAGTAAAAAATGAAAGGGAAGATGTGATTTGACCTTGATGTGTAGTACCATCAAACATCCCAAGTAAGTGAAAGAAACAGAGAAAGGAAGCGTCTTTACAAGTAAAAAATGAAAGGGAAGATGTGATTTGACCTTGATGTGTAGTACGCTCCAGCAGATGAACGGGACGTATAGCTTCGCTTGAGCAGACCCAGGGAGCAATGAAAAACCTCGATCTTCCTTCTTTCCCGCCTTATGGTTCTTCCTTTTTCCAGATTTCTCCCGCAGGCTCCCTTCTTGCTGCTTTGTTCTTTTTTCTAATTTCCTTCCCTCAATCAGCCGTCAATGAGCCCCCCCTTTCTATCCAACCTCTCTCGGTTTTTTTTTTGCCCTTTTTCCTTTCGGTCCCCCTCTTGTTTTTCTTTTTCGCCGTCACCGAACCCCCAGATTCTCCTTCACGGGAGCTCTCATCCTAATACCCTCAACCCAGCCGTCACCTCCTTCTTTCTTCTTGGTCCCCAGACGAAACCAACTCTCGGTCTCTATTTCATACTTTCGGCTTCTCCCTTGCTGTTCACTCTCCTCTTCCTTACCCTCGGCCCTTTTCTTTTCTTTTGCTCTCAGACCAAAACCCTATCTACTTTCATCCCCTCTGTCCTTTCTGCTTAGCCGTCAAAACTCTCAGCAATTGTTACCCAAAAACTTTCCCTCAGAATTTTTCTCAGTTCCAGCCGCCCCCACTCTCTTGCTTTGTTTTTTCGTTCTCTGTTTTTTTGCCTTCCCTCTCTCAATCTCACTTCCCTTTCAACCAGAAAACTCTCGCTCACTCTCGGCTCTCTCCTCTCCAGCCCGTAGGTTTCTTTCCCTCAAAACCCTCTCTCTTGCTCTAGATTTTTCCGCCGTCACTCTGCTCTCTTTTCTCCCCGCGTTTCTTGTTCTATTTATACCAGAAACCTCACCTGAAAGGTGAGGATGAGAGTGGGGGTTTTTACTGGGCATCTTAGAGCCCTCCGATGGGCATGTGCGACTGTCCTTGCAAGCAGCGTTTCCGCAGCTTGCATGTAAAAATCTTTTTTTTTTTGGAATAATAATTTAACAAAATTAATAATAAAGATAAGTAATAAAAAACAACAATTTAAGTAACATCACATCAAAATATACAAACTAAAAACAACAAAGTTGCCATTTTTCAATTTTTTTTCCTTCATTTTTCACTTTCATCTTTTTTCTTTTCTTTTTTCTCTTTATTTTTTTTAATCAAATTAATAGATAAAATAAATGCTCGTAAACTAATTAAAATACAATAAGAGGCACGAAACAGGAAACAACCAAAATAAACCTAAAATTGAAACAAATAAATCTAAAATTAAACTAATTAAAAAAATAAAATTCGAAACCAAAAATTTGGTGTCTACAACTACTCAACCGTTATCCGTCAACCGTGAACCGTTTATCAAATCACATGACTACCTGATTACTTGATTATCTGTTTACTCGATTTCCGATTTACATGAATATGTGATATCCGTGAATTACATGCTCCCATGAAATCAACTTGTATTGCTTACGTGCTTACGTGCTAAGTATCCACTTGATCACTTGATTATCATGAATCGCATGTTATATGAAGCTGTCCATCATTGTTAGGCGAGTGTGTACTTTACCTCACTCGACCTACTCAAATGATGAATTTTACCTTTTGCCGAATTATTTGATTACTTGTGCATGTTGTAAGCTCTAAGCTGAACTGGGCCCTGCTCATGGTTACTAACCTACTCGAGCCAGAACTGGGCTCGGTCGGGTAGGTTGGAACCTTGGGACACCGTTTCGGTATACTCGAGTATTACCACTGGAGGGATAAGGTGATGGCCAGTCAAACCGAGGGGATCCGGAAGTCATAAGGTACAGATGACCGACAGAGTTCCACTGGAACACCGTATCCTACAGTATATGTTTACCTTGTATCATGATAATTGTTTCATGCTAAAATGCCAACATGAAATCCTGAGCTATGCCTGTGATATGCTCCATACCTGTTACCTGTCCAATGTACTCATATCATGATACATGTTTCATGTTAATGCTCCATACCTGTAACATGCTTAATTACTCGCACCTGTAATAAGCTCCAATCACTCGTGAACTATACATGCCAATGTCTTGAACCATGATGACTGTCTCATGATAAATGTCTCATACCATGATAAATGTCTCAAATTACCCGTACAATGATTATCACCTCATGATAACATGCCATTGTGTAACCTTGAACCATGCATATGTTATGCCCAACTTACTTGATTTATTTGAACTGTTAGAGTGTCTTGGAACCTCACTGGGCTGTGTAGCTCATCCCACGTTGTGATTTTCTTTTACAGGGTTCGAGACCAAGGGTGCTCGTGAGTAGTACTAGATTGTTTTCTTTTGAAGACTTTAAGTTATATTATAACGGATGGCTATTGTACCCTTTTCTGTTGGGTTGTATTTAAGCTTGAAAGCTACATAATTGTAAGTGTGAGATATTTGAAGTACTTTAATTATGTATTGAAGTTACTTAAAGTATTTCGAGCTTTTGAACGATGGATTGTAGTGAGTCCTGGCGAGAGTTGGGCAGGCATCCCGCGGATACCCTTTGGTTCGCCTTAGGGAGAAGTGGGGGCGTCACAATTGGTATCAGAGCTTAGGCTTCAGATCTTGTAGTGTAACCTAGGTTTAAATGTTTAGGATGCCGGACTGTGGGACTGGTCTGAAAGTTAAATGATTGCTTGTAGCGATGAAATTTAGAGCCACTTCACGTGGTCTCTACAAAGGAGCAAGATAGGGCCTAGTGGTGTTATGGTCCTTACTATGTGATTGAGTAAAGGCTTAAGTTCCCTTCTAGAAATGTAAGCTGTGAATCATGAATGTTATAGGTTGTAAAACCTTTATCTTGATAATTGGAGGGAATTTGATATGTATGTTGGGTAGGAATCTCGAATGTGGTGATTTACTCTTGGGACCGGCCGACTCGAGTTGTGAATTACCTTATTTCGGATTCTTGTATCCGAGTACTTGAGGGTGGAAAGCAACCCTAAGGGCTTGATATCTCCATTTGTGGGGAATAGGAATGAATTGATATTTCATGAGAATGGTTACGGGAAACCAATAATTGTTTGGTTAAGATGGTACAATAATTAAGAGTGGAAGGTGGAAAAGATCGCAACCCAAAAGATCCTTGTGGTGAGACTGAAATCGAGCATGTTAGGGAACGAGAATCGTCTAGTTCCAATTAATCTAGTGAATCCCTACTTGTGATCTTTATAGTGAGACGATGTGAGTAGAACATAAGAGTTTGCGCCTTGGAGATGAATGTACTTGTGATAATCACTTGTTTATTTTTGTTATTGACTTTGACTTGGCATGAACTTTACTTGGCCATAACTTGTTTTATGATTTAATGAACTCTAGTTTGTGTTTACTTGCATAGTGATAATGATATTTGTATACGTGATTTCTTTTCCTTTAAAGGTTGTTACTGGCATATGTGTGTAGTTCGACTATGGCTTAGTGTGAGATTTATACATATGTGTATAGACTAGTTATTAACATGGAAACTAGAGGACAACGAAAGGGACGTCAACCTAGACAACCCCGAAATGAAAGAGTAGATAATGGATCTAATATTGACCAAAATGCCGAGCTAAGTGCTAGGAGAGGAAATGACCAAATGGGACAAGTTTTAACTCGCATGACGGATATTCTAGAGCTCTTAGTGGCTCAACAAGGTCAAGGTGTTGGACAAGGAAACCAACGTGGAAACCAAGAAATAGGGGAGGATAGAGCTTTAGAGCGGTTTCAGAAATTTTTCCCGCCCAAGTTTGTTGGAGGACCTGATCCAGAGGTGGCTGAGAATTGGTTAGAGAATATAAGAAATATATTCGATGCCTTGGATTACATAGAGGAGAGACAAGTCACCTTTGCTGTATTTCAACTTGAAGGAGCAGCCCGAACCTGGTGGAATGTTATAAGAAACAAGTGGGAAAGGGATCAAACCCTAAGGACTTGGGTAAACTTTGTACGTGAATTTAATGAGAAATTTCTTCCTCCACTTATCCAAGAAAAGAGAGAAGATGATTTTATAAAGTTTTGTCAGGAACTTTGAGCGTAGCTGAGTATGAAACACGCTTTACGAAGTTATCGACATATGCCCCAGAATTGGTGGCTACTGAACGGAAGAGAATAAGACGGTTTATCCAAGGATTAGATTTGAAAATCCAATATGCCCTTGCCGCAGCACAGGTTGAAATATTTAGTGACTCTCTCGAAAAGCGCAAAGGGTAAAAAGCACAAAATCTCAACTGAGAGCTTTTCAAGCAAGAAAAAGAGATGCATCTGACAGTACACTAGGAGAAAATGGACCACTACCCAAAGTTAGAAAAGAAGTGGATGGAGTAGGACTGTTACTTCCTGCACCTCTCATGATAAAGGAACCAAAAGAAACTATGTCGCGAGGGACTTCAGTAGGACAGTCACGATCAAAGAAAACCTCGCAAGCCAGTCAGGTCACAACACCTCGTCCGACTTGTGGATATTGCGGAAGGATGAATCACACTGAAGAAAACTGTTGGCTAAAGGGACGAAAGTGTATGGGGTGTGGGAGTACCAACCATAAAGTTCATGACTGTCCAAGGAAGTATCCACGAGAAACTACTGCTCAACAAGGAAATGGAACTGTCCCTCGACAAGTCAATGGAAGGAGAAACAGATCAGTGGCATCTGAAAGAACGCATGACATGAACACACCACACGGTTCAGAGTTGTCTGAGATTATAGAAGGTATGAATTTCAAGGACGAAATTCTTTTAAGGATGGGAGGTTGTGAGGACTCGCAAAATTTACTTGTTTCATCTCCTATTTCTAGCTTATTTAATTATTTATTTGGCCTTTTACTCCGAATATTATTTTCTAAGCTCTTGAGACCTAATTACATGGAAATATAGTTTCATTATATTTTTAAAATGACTTGTTTCAAAAATTAATTTCCGGAAGCTCGTTTAGTGAAAATAGTGAACCCGTCTTTGGAAATCTTGACCGATTGAGAGTACAATAAGTTTGGAATATTGGAGACATGTACAATGGACCTAAATTAGGTATTTTAATGTTTAAATACTCAAGTGATAGTTATTAGTATTGTCGTTATAAGAATTTCTCGGAAGTTTCGCGTTATCGCGCTTAAATTGGAGATATGCGTATTCACACGCGCGATTTAAATTTAGGAACTTTAGACCCTTATTTTGGGACAATTAAGAGTGAATGATATTTATATGAATATAAGTACATTAGAGGTTTAGTGCACTAGTGAAACAAACGCGAGAGGAATCCAGCACGAAACGCGCGCGAGTGCGCGCGGTAGTAGAGTTAACTTTTGCACAAATGGGCCACACACTTGAAGCTTCTCTTGGAAGCTAAAATCAGATCACTCTCTTCTCTCTCCTCTCACCATTTCAGCCGGCCATCTCTTTCTCTCAAACCACCATTGCTCTCTCAATTTTTACTTCACAAAACCTCACCAAATCTTCACTCAAATCCTACCAAAATTTCACCACACTTAGCTTAACACTTGAGGAGTATTTTGAGCTGCAAAAGGGAGCTGAAAAGCCATGGTTTTCTGGAGCAAAGAGTGACCGAAATTCTGCTCTTGAACCTCCAGCCAAGTGAGTGATGATCCAACCTTAGAAACTTGTCATTTGGAGGTTATCTTACCTAGTTAAGTTCATTTATGCCATTGGGTAGCTTGTTTATGGTGTAAAATGAAATGGGTGGGCTCTATAAACTCCCACCTTTGTCTTGGGGACTGATCTCATGCTTGATGATGGATTTAATGTTGGTTTAGTGCTCAAAATGGTAGATTATTGGTGTATAACTAGTAGAAACTTCAAGGAGTGCATGGAGTAAAAAGTTCCGATTTTGCCCCTGCTTTGATCGTACCCTTTTCTGCAGAATTTTGAGGATTTAATGGCTTTTATATGATGTTTATATGATGTATAGATGGTATACAAAATTTCATTGAAAAATATTGAGGTTTGGTTGGTCAAATGAATTATTTTCGTGAAGCTAGTGGACCTGGGAACTGTTCCCGTAATGCTCAGACAGTTTGCTTGTTTCGTTCATAACTCTGTACTCCGATGTCGAAATTGAATGCCGTCGGTGGCATTTGAAACCAGACATTCCCAGATTTCCATTGGTACCAAATTCACATTATGGTTCTACTTGGGTGAGCCACACCATTCGTTTGAAAATCACTGCCCTGTTTCGTTGCTCTCCAGGAGACAGGACAGAAATTACTTCTTGATGCTAAAAAACGAGCTGTTTGTGGATAGAATTTGAAAATGGTTTCTTCTGAGAAAATTCATCTTTATGAGAGAGATTTCCAACGCCATCAACCACGTCCAATTCCAAGTTGAATTGAGTGAGTTGTGGCCAAAGTTTGAAACTGCTACAGTGATAGAATTTTCCACTTGGACAGATTTGTAACTAACAATGATTTGGGACTTGTTTTCCGAAGCTTCTTGGTATAAATCACCTATCAAATGCACCTTGGACATATTTTAGACATTTCTTACTGGAATGGACCATGTTTGAAATGTGCCTTGGCCAAACGTTTGAAAAACGGCAAAACGGAAGTTCAAAGGCAACTTAGCCTTAGAATTTCTTGTGGTTTCATTAACCGACTTCCCGTACATATTTTTCTATGAAATTTGGTAGAGGAATAACCCTTATATGGTCGTATGTACATACCAAATTTGGAGCTATTCCGAGGTCGTTTTAATGTTCAATCAAACTTCCAAAGTTCATGATTTAAGTTTGAAAACCCTTGTTTAACAAGGAAATTTTGGTAACTTTGGGTCACCATATCTTGTTGCTCGAAACTCCGTTTCTCGTTCCGCTTGTTTTTTTATACTCTTGGATTACAACACTAAATGATTTCCAAATGTCAAAGGTTAGTTCAAAACAAGTGAATTTTTCCGAATTTCCAAAGTTGGCCAAAAACCAACTTAAATCTGTCTTGGTAATTCAAGTTACCAACTTTGAGCCAAAATTTGAGTGCCTTTCACTTACATTCGTGGAAAAGTGTCTTCTAAGAACTTTTAGTACTTTCAAAGAGGTTTCCAATGGTACCAAGTTTTCTAATTTTTGACATGCAGAATGTGAGATACGATTTTTCAAAATATCGTATCAAACCTGAAAATTTTCCGAATTTCCAAGGGAAGGGAGTTTTCAAATACTCCTTATTCCTTCGATATTACTCGAACATTTTATGCTTGATTTTCAAAATGAAAACTCGATTGCTCATGTACTTTAAGAAACTCAAAATTCAAAAATGAATTTTGTGTTTTGAGAGGCCAAACTTATATAGGTGTATGGCTCATAGTTGAGTTTAAAGTGAGCACTTCATTAACCTAAGTTTTGAATGATCAGACCATGTGAGGACCTGTAAAATCCCTTACATTTTCTTTAAAATTTCCTTTTATTAGGAATTTATTCCTTTCTAATAGCCTTACTACTCATTCACCCCACAGTAAGTGCAAACAAACATAGAATCAAGGGTTTTTTCTTTTGTTTTCTCGTTAGCATAAATTAGGGTTTTTACGTCTTTTTGAAGTGTAATTATTCGGTACGGATTGTGTATTAAATTTAGTGATTAAGAGTGAGTTTTAGATGATGTTAAGTGTGTGATTAGAAGTAATAATAATAAGTTAGTGAATCATAAGTTAAAACCCTAGTACACTACAAGAAAATTGTTCATTAGTGACAACACAAAGTCATCACAAAACATACAAATATCATCACAAATACCTTTTATTGACGACTTTTTGATCGTCACAAAGTCGTCACTAAATCCCCGTCGGTAAAAGTAAACAGTGACGACCTAAAATGTCGTCACTAAATAGTTCTCATTAGTGACGACTTTAAGTAGAGCATTTTTGACAAAAGATCAAGTCGTCAATAAAACACTTCCAGATTGTCGTCACTAATGACAACTATTTAGTGACGACCTGAAATGTCGTCACTAAATAGTTGTCATTAGTGACAACAATCCGGAAGTGTTTTATTGACGAATTGACCTTTTGTCAAAAATGCTCTACTTAAGGTCGTCACTAAAAAGCACCGAAAGCCATTGTATATAACTATTTTACTGACAACAATTGTCGTCACAAATTTAGCTTAGATTTAGTGACAGTCTCTGTTGTGACAAGGAGTTTTTATTTTCTATTTTGTGACAACTTTTTTTGTCATTAGATAATTTCTCAATAGCTTAATAGTCATAATTTGACCTGTAATCATTGCTAAATCATTGATTTTAAACAAACCATACAAATAAATATGAACGATTGATAACCAAAAGTATTTGCATTAGATTACATGGTAATAATATAGCATTCTCAAATGCCAAATTCAAGTGTACATTACCCAACTAATGCCTACAAAAATAACATTTGTCCAAAATATCACTTGTACATAAGGTACATTTACAAAAGCAATCACAGTTTAAGAAATTGAAGAACATCTAAATGAACCACTCCATGAGCAAAAGGCAATTTTGTCTTCAACATTCTTCAACCATAACCATAGATATCTTCCAAAAGCTAGTATGAATAGCATTTATCTGTCATAAAAGAGTAAAAGAAGTAGGTAAGAGGAGGAGTATAATAATAAAGAACAAGTAATGAGACTTAGATTATTAAGACAAAAATTACAATTCATTAAGAACCTCATATAATTTGGGCCCACATATTACAGCACCAGCAAGAAGTTAGAAATGAGACTTAGTTGTTGCACTCGAATAACGAAGAGGAGGCAATTGCATTCTGCGAGTCTTCATCCGTTGAAAACGCTGCAATATTTGCTCAATATTTGAAAACGCTACAATTATGGTCTAAATTCCAGAATTAATCTGTCCAAAAAACCACATAAAATATGCAAACAGAGGACTAAGCTTAAAAGAGTGAAATTAGTTTGATTTTTCCAGATTTTGGGCCACGGTGAACAAAGGGAGACTTGGGGGGCCAGAGTGCAATTTTAGAAAGTTATTTTTGCAAAGCACATTTCTACAATCTGTTCATGCAAGGCTACGGTGAGAATTTATGCAACATCAACCTGCTACCTTCTCTAGTTCACTATCAATTCGAATATGTCACTCACAAACATCAGCTTTTTGAATCAAACAATCGCAAGACACACTCCTAATCACCACCCAAGCCAAATATTACCCTTTTGTTGCAAGATCAAATCAGAAAATCTGGTTTGGTGACAGCTAGCAAAAACAAAGGGGTAGCAGTGGTTTTCAAAATAACAAAACAAAAATGCAGCGAAAATGTTTAACTCTTGTTTGAAGTGCCGAACCAAAACATTCAAGAAAACATGCTAAAGATCAGATCTTGAATTTGAACAAAATACTAAACATGCTAATCCAACACCACTTATCTAATCCACCTTTTCAATATAAGACCAATCAGCAGGTTGGATGGCTGAAACTTGGTGAGCAATTGCAGAAAAAAGAAAACAGCAAAGAGGACTGCAAAAATTTTATTCTGCTGCAGATTTGATGCTCATCAAAATGCAACCAAAATGGCTTAGAGCTCTGCCATAACTTCAAACAAACTCACAAGATAAAAATCTTAGGCACAACCATAATCTTGCAATAAAAACTCAGTATTCACAGCAAAACAGCCTCGCAGATCATCGGATGAAGGAAACTAACAGCTTTCATTCAAAAATGGCAGAAATGAAACAACAATAGCCAAACTGAAAAACATATTCTACTAAAGGGAAATTGATACGGGTCAACTTATTCACATGCTAAGTGTAGAATCCTTTGAAAAGAACATACAAAGCCATGAGAAACTTTTCTTTTGAGCAACAAATATTCTCTGCAATAATTTTATTCCCAACCGTGGCTTTCTTCTAATTCATCATTTCAAATCTATTGCACAACCACAAGGGAAAAGCAGGGAGCTACAGCATACCATCAAAACCCAACCTCTTGCATAATTGCCAAAAACGTCAACTACCCAACTCTAGTAAACAAAATTTCTGGGATAAGAACACGCAAAATGCAAGCAAAATCGTCTTCAAGCAAGACTGTCGGTTAGGTATTTCGTCAAACACCACATGAGCATAAGAAATTTTAGCTAATCTCTCGCTCAATTGATGTAAAGCAGCACCCAAAATTATCAGAAATCCCAAGAAAATCCAACCAAATCAACACATAAAACACGTATAATCATAAAATTATGGGCCATCAACAGGGGAAACGCAACAACCAAGTCATGGCAGACCCATTTGAAAAACTTTCCAAAACTTGTGATCAAGGAAAAAAAATGAAATACAAATGAAAGGGATAACTTACGGTGGACTGCTAGCGGCGGTGCTCTTCTGGCAGCAGGACTGGAGGCAGTCGGGGATGGCGGTGTCCTTGAGATCGACTGAGATAGGCAGAGTAAGCCTTAGCGTTTGATTATAGGGGGTTTTCCGGCGGCTTGGGGGGGGCTTAAGCCCCCACCAGCCCCCCCTTAAATCCGTGGCTGATTGCACAACCACAAGGGAAAAGCAGGGAGCTACAGCATGCCATCTTAGCAAAAACAAAACCCAACCTCTAGCATAATTACCAAAAACTTCAACTACCCAACTCTGGTAAACAAAATTTCTGGGATAAGAACAACGCAAAACGCAAGCAAAAATCATCTTCAAAGCAGGACTTTCGGTTAGGCATTTCGTCGAACAGCAAATAGGCACTAAAATTTCACCGACTTTTTTTGCTCAATTAAGGTCATTTTCAGCCCCAAAAGTTTGCCAGAAACACAGCAAACAGTCCAATTAACACATATAGCATGCGTATTAAAAAATCATGAACAAACAACCGAAAATTGCAACCAAACACAGTCACGGCAGCCTGTTTCAAAGGCTTGAACAAAACTGAAGTTTTAAAGAAGAAAAGACAGCTTACCGTGCTCTTGCTTGATGAAAATTGGCCGGTGATGATGGTGGATTCGGTGAAGTGGCGGCGCTGGCGGTGGTCGACGGCAGTGGTGATTCTGGTTCTTACTCTCCTCTGCCTCCGTTTTGATTTTTCCCTAGCCCGAAGCTTCTTTCTTCCTCTTGTTCTGGTTCCTGCTCTTGTCTTCCTCTCAGAAACTCCCCGAAGTTCTCCCTTTCACTTTCGCGTCTCCCTTTTCTCTAACCCTAGCAGTCCATTTTCCTCTTAGTTTTCTGCTTTGTTCTGCCGCCCCTTGTCTTTCCTTTGCTTTGTTCTTTTTAGCCCAAACCTCTCTCGGCCTTCTCTGTTTTTCCCCACCGAAGCCCCCCTCTCGGTTCTCTCCTTTTTCTTCTCCTTGTTCTCAGCCCCTCTGTTTTCCCCTTGCGTTTTTGCTCTTTTTTCCTCCTCTGCCCGTCAGCCGCCACCCTCTTTTCCTTTTCTCTGTTTTTTGTTTTCGTTGAGCTTCCCTCTCCGTCCTTTTCCCTTCACTCAGCCGAAGCCTCTCCTCAGCCTTCAGCCGCTAAACTTCCCATTTTTTCCTTTCAATCTTTCTCTTTCTTTTTCTTTAGCCTCCGATGAAGCACCTCCTTTTTTTCCTTTTCGTTTTCCACGGTTCCTTTTCATCCGCCACCCCCTTGGTTTTTCTTTTACTCTGTTTTTTCCAGCCGTCCTCCCCTCTCGGTTCTCTCCTTTCTTTTTTCTCTTTTCGGCCACCAACCAGGTTCCCCCCCTACTCAGCCGCCAAACCCTCCTCTTTGTCTTGCCTTTTTTTTCAAGCCCCGTTGCCCTTTTCTTCTCTTTCTTTTCCTTTTCAAAATATCTATCCTACAAGTGTCTAGACACCTCACCATCTAGGTGAGGTGAGGTGTTATCAAATGCAAAAAGGGACACTTGTCTCTATCCATGATCCCCACTTGTCATTATTTTTTTTTTGCTTTTTCTTTTTCTCTTTTTTTTTAGTACGAGACAAAAATAAATAATAAAATAAAATGAATTAGAACAAAATAAAAATAAAAATAAAAGCCCTAGAATTGAAACAAATAAACCTATTAAATTAATTAAACAAAATAAAATTAAAAAAACAAAAATTTGGTGTCTACACATAATTTCAATAAAAATAATCATTTTCCCAACATTTGAGACCAATCATCATGTTTTTTTTTATTTTTAATTTGGTTTGAAGCATAGATTTTATTGCTATAGTATTATTCTTTATTTTTTAGTACAAAAACACAAATTTTCGTCAATATAGGTGGCAAAATTTGTTAATTACATATAAGTGAAAATATACTTTTATAATTTGCAAATATTTTAGCCCTGCAATTTTTTATAATTGCAGCACTAAAGTACATCATTAATTGACAATAAAGTCAAATTCTATGGTTATAACAGACTTTCATTAAAAATAATCAAATGCTATTAATAAGACATTATTGTTAAGTCAAAATCAAAGAAAATTTAGTGATGACATAATGTTATCACTAATTTATTCAAGATTATAATGACAAGAAAAGTCATCACTAATTAAATTGCTAGTTTTTAATATTGTCAATTGCTAGTTTTTAATACTTTTGTGAAAATATTGATAATGGTTGAGAAAATTTTGTTACATTACTGCAAGTGATAAATGTACTTTTGTTCTTTTTCAAACATTTATTTTAATGTTTAATTTTGTTTAAAATTATTGTACTAGTATAGATTTGCAAGACAAAACTTAAGTTCTCAATAGTTAAAAAATTCATTACAGAGAAAACACAAAGTAGTAGTTGCAAAATGTGTATAAATTACAGATATTTTGTTAATTGCTTTGTAGTACTTTGTTATTCCTTTGCTAATACTACTTGGCATGTAGTACAAAGGATAAATCTGCCATAAATTTCTTATTCCATTGATAAAAAGACCTGCCTGCCTTATAACTATTGTAATGAAAGATATATCTTTAGAATTTATAACAAATTATTACTTAAGTTTGAGAAAATTATAAAATATTTATGCATAGTTTATCAAGATACCATTCGCAATTTCCTAATAAAAAAATAGGGGCTAAATTGTAAAAGCTAGGGTGCCATAATAGAAATAATAAAATTGGTGTATTACATATGGGGGTTAAATTGCAAAAGTTAGAGTGCCATAGTAGAATTAATGAAATTGGTGAATTACATATGGGGCTAAATTACAAAAGTTAGGGAGTAATAATAGAATTAAAGAAATCGGTGTACTACATATGGGGCTAAATTGAAAAAGTTAAGGTATCATAATGGAATTAATGAAATTTATTACAACATTTGGGGCTAAATCGCAAAAGTTAGGGTGGCACAGTAGAATTAATGAAAGTGACTTAGAAATAAGTACTTTAAACAGTGACGATTAATTCTTGTCACTAAATCCGAATCGGTAGAGTGACAGTGACGATATTAGAAGTTGTCACTATATAGATCATTTTAGTGACAACTTTTTCAAGGTCGTCACTGAAGACTTAGTTGCTTTGAGCAATTATGACAACTTTCCTTGTCGTCACTAAATAACCACTTTTTGTGACGACTTTTGTCGTCACTAAAAAATGTTGTCACTAATGACCATATTTCTTGCAGTGTAGTTTGTGACGAAAATAACGGGTCGTCACTAAACATTTAGTTGCTTTGATGCAATTGTGACAACTTTAGGTGTCGCGACTAGAGAAGCACCTTTTGTGACGACTTATTGTCATCACTAGAGAATGTTGTCACTAATAACCTTTTTTTTAGTGATCAGTGACGACAACAAAAAGTTGTCCGTAACTAGGCCAAGCAATAGTGATGATGTTTTTAATGTCGTCACTATTGTGTGTTCCAAACACTCCCGCGCTCTTGCTAAATCTTGGCGGGAATTTACTAGTGACGACTTTTCTAAGTTGTCACAAATGAGTTGGCTCCCATTAGAGGTTTGTGACGAGTTAGAAAGTCGTCAATAAAGGATCCACTTTTGTGACAACTTTTTTTCGTCACAGAGAAAAGTTGTCACTGATGACCAATTTTCTTGTAGTGGTATACGCGATTTAAGAAAAATCGGCTTGAACCGACGTGCACCATTTATTACCGATTGAGTGCACCACTTGAACACTATTTTAATACCTTAATCACCTTGCTTTTATTTTAGCTAATCACCCCTAAAATATCCTACAAAATAGCCACCATTTTTGACCAAAATAAAAGGAAGAAAGAAAAAAAAAGAGGACCAATGGTGGCTTGACAAGTGTTGGCCAACCAAGTTTGACCAACAAATTTCCTATCTTCCTAACTTTGTTTTGGACCAAAATTCCTGCACTTTTTCCTTTTGGGCTGAACTGGCCATTGCCCCTTGTTACCGGTCGTCTCGAGCCAGAAGCGGACTCGGTCGGGCGACTAGGAACTTGGGTGAACGTTTGGTATACTCGAGTATTACCTTTGAAGGTTGGTGGAGGTTGGTGGAAAATAATGCAATTTCAAATGAAGGACAGGAGAACGAATGTATCCTTTGCACGAATGTTACTATCGGTTTCCATTGTACATGTTTCTTGAATTATTGATACTCCATATTGAATGTTTTGTAAATGTTGAAATTGTTTCTGGACTTATCATTTGATTTGAATTGAACATCATTGAAATGAACTATGGTTAAACCGATTTGATTACTGATTTTACTGGTTATTCGTTGAGCTTCTAGCTCACCCCAAAAATGTTTTATTCCCCTCCACAGGGCTCAAGGCGAAGGAAGGGCTTGTAGTGTTTATTCGTGGATTATCTCATGTATGGAATGAACTTGGATTTCCTTTTGTGTACTGGTTCATATTGGGATTGTATTGAATGTTTAGAATTGATTGGATGTGTAATAGTCTAGTTTTGGACTTCCTCCTGTATAATAGTTGGTATCAAGGATCAGAGTGGCGCAGTGGAAGCGTGGACGCTTCGCTTTTGATATGTAAAGTTTTGGGATATTTGATTTTTATTTGAGATCGTATCTTGTATTTAATTGAGGTTTGTAGTGAACGACTGAGTCCCGGCGAGAGCCGGGCAGGCGGCCCGCCGAACCCTCTGGTTCGCCTTAGGGGGAGGTGGGGTCGTGACAGTTGGAACCTTGGGACACCGTTTCGGTATACTCGAGTATTACCACTGGAGAGATAAGGTGATAGCCAGTCAAACCGAGGGGATCCGGAAGTCATAAGGTGCAGATGACCGACAGAGTTCCACTGGAACACCGTATCCTACAGTATATGTTTACCTTGTATCATGATAATTGTTTCATGCTAAAATGTCAACATGAAATCCTGAGCTATGCCTGTGATATGCTCTATACCTGTTACCTATCCAATGTACCCATATCATGATACATGTTTCATGTTAATGCTCCATACCTGTAACATGCTTAATTACTCGTACCTGTAATAAGCTCCAATCACTCGTGAACTATACATGCCAATGTCTTGAACCATGATAACTGTCTCATGATAAATGTCTCATACCATGATACATGTCTCAAATTACCCGTACAATGATTATCACCTCATGATAACATGCCATTGCGTAACCTTGAACCATACATGCGTAACCTTGATTTATTTGAACTGTTAGAGTGTCTTGGAACCTCGCTGGGCTGTGTAGCTCATCCCACGTTGTGGTTTTCTTTTACAGGGTTCGAGACCAAGGGTGCTCGTGAGTAGTACTAGATTATTTTCTTTCAAAGATTTTAAGTTATATTATAACGGATGGCTATTGTACCCTTTTCCGTTGGGTTGTATTTAAGCTTGAAAGTTGCATAATTGTAAGTGTGAGATATTTGAAGTACTTTAATTATGTATTGAAGTTACTTAAAGTATTTCGAGCTTTTGAATGATGGATTGTAGTGAGTCCTGGCGAGAGTTGGGCAGGCGTCCCGCGGATGCCCTTTGGTTCGCCTTAGGGAGAAGTGGGGGCGTCACAGAAAGAAGCTCTTGGTTTCCATTTCTTCTTAGGGTTTCAAGGTAACCATATCAAGAAACCATCTTTTCTTTTATTACTTGCATATGAGTGGATTTAAGGCTTGATTTTGGTAGATTTCATGGAAAATTTCATGGTTTGTGTGGTGATTGGAAAATTCTAGCTTTGAGTGAGAAATTTCAGTTTTGATATGTTGATTTGAGCTTGGCTATGATCTATTAGTTTTGCCATGTGAATTTTCTAGCTTTTATATGTTATTTTGGCTTCAATATAGAAAATCTCAGCTTGTAGTAGTAAATTTCAACTTAGGGTTACATTTTTCCAGCTTTATTATGGTTGTTTTTTGAGCTAGATAATTGGCTATTTTGGGTGGCTTTGTGACCTTAAACAAGTGTACTTTATAGCCTATAACTTGTGGTTGTGATTGAGGTGGATTGCTATGAATATAGATGTTGAGTTTGGAAGGGAAAGTTAATGATATAAGGGGAAGTGCTGCTGAAATTTTTGTTACTTTCTTTCTTGTAATATAAGTGATGTTAGAGGGGTAATTTTGGGTTGGTTTGGACTTAGGTTACTTATAATTGCTTGAGTCCACCTTGGTAGTGACATATAAGATGAAAGTTTGGCAAAAATCATGTGTAAAACAAGAGGAAAAGTAACGGTTTCTTCTATCATGCTCTCTAGTTTCATTTGCCCAACTTTAGACTCGAGGTTGGTTGTTTTCTTCTAATAGTGGTGCGTATATCTTACGTATATCTTGCTAAGTTTCATAAGTTATAAATATATAATTTTCCTCTTTTGGTTTTTTACATCTTTTGAGTCCAAGTGTTTTTCTTTTTACCAATAACTTACTTGGATCATACCCCTAGAAGGCACTTGGATTTTTTAAGATTGGCTTTCAAGTTTGTCTATGAATTTTGTGTTTTGAGAGGCCAAACTTATATAGGTGTATGGCTCATAGTTGAGTTTAAAGTGAGCACTTCATTAACCTAAGTTTTGAATGATCAGACCATGTGAGGACCTGTAAAATCCCTTACATTTTCTTTAAAATTTCCTTTTATTAGGAATTTATTCCTTTCTAATAGCCTTACTACTCATTCACCCCACAGTAAGTGCAAACAAACATAGAATCAAGGGTTTTTTCTTTTGTTTTCTCGTTAGCATAAATTAGGGTTTTTACGTCTTTTTGAAGTGTAATTATTCGGTACGGATTGTGTATTAAATTTAGTGATTAAGAGTGAGTTTTAGATGATGTTAAGTGTGTGATTAGAAGTAATAATAATAAGTTAGTGAATCATAAGTTAAAACCCTAGTATACGCGATTTAAGGAAAATCGGCTTGAACCGACGTGCACCATTTATTACCGATTGAGTGCACCACTTGAACACTATTTTAATACCTTAATCACCTTGCTTTTATTTTAGCTAATCACCCCTAAAATATCCTACAAAATAGCCACCATTTTTGACCAAAATAAAAGGAAGAAAGAAAAAAAAAGAGGACCAATGGTGGCTTGACAAATGTTGGCCAACCAAGTTTGACCAACAAATTTCCTATCTTCCTAACTTTGTTTTGGACCAAAATTCCTGCACTTTTTCCTTTTGGGCTGAACTGGCCATTGCCCCTTGTTACCGGTCGTCTCGAGCCAGAAGCGGACTCGGTCGGGCGACTAGGAACTTGGGTGAACGTTTGGTATACTCGAGTATTACCTTTGAAGGTTGGTGGAGGTTGGTGGAAAATAATGCAATTTC
The DNA here is from genome assembly GCF_003713205.1 of Coffea eugenioides. Classification (NCBI taxonomy): domain Eukaryota; kingdom Viridiplantae; phylum Streptophyta; class Magnoliopsida; order Gentianales; family Rubiaceae; genus Coffea; species Coffea eugenioides. Next base: position 14,135,984 of record NC_040045.1, read on the forward strand.
AAATGAAGGACAGGAGAACGAATGTATCCTTTGCACGAATGTTACTATCGGTTTCCATTGTACATGTTTCTTGAATTATTGATACTCCATATTGAATGTTTTGTAAATGTTGAAATTGTTTCTGGACTTATCATTTGATTTGAATTGAACATCATTGAAATGAACTATGGTTAAACCGATTTGATTACTGATTTTACTGGTTATTCGTTGAGCTTCTAGCTCACCCCAAAAATGTTTTATTCCCCTCCACAGGGCTCAAGGCGAAGGAAGGGCTTGTAGTGTTTATTCGTGGATTATCTCATGTATGGAATGAACTTGGATTTCCTTTTGTGTACTGGTTCATATTGGGATTGTATTGAATGTTTAGAATTGATTGGATGTGTAATAGTCTAGTTTTGGACTTCCTCCTGTATAATAGTTGGTATCAAGGATCAGAGTGGCGCAGTGGAAGCGTGGACGCTTCGCTTTTGATATGTAAAGTTTTGGGATATTTGATTTTTATTTGAGATCGTATCTTGTATTTAATTGAGGTTTGTAGTGAACGACTGAGTCCCGGCGAGAGCCGGGCAGGCGGCCCGCCGAACCCTCTGGTTCGCCTTAGGGGGAGGTGGGGTCGTGACAGTTGGAACCTTGGGACACCGTTTCGGTATACTCGAGTATTACCACTGGAGAGATAAGGTGATAGCCAGTCAAACCGAGGGGATCCGGAAGTCATAAGGTGCAGATGACCGACAGAGTTCCACTGGAACACCGTATCCTACAGTATATGTTTACCTTGTATCATGATAATTGTTTCATGCTAAAATGTCAACATGAAATCCTGAGCTATGCCTGTGATATGCTCTATACCTGTTACCTATCCAATGTACCCATATCATGATACATGTTTCATGTTAATGCTCCATACCTGTAACATGCTTAATTACTCGTACCTGTAATAAGCTCCAATCACTCGTGAACTATACATGCCAATGTCTTGAACCATGATAACTGTCTCATGATAAATGTCTCATACCATGATACATGTCTCAAATTACCCGTACAATGATTATCACCTCATGATAACATGCCATTGCGTAACCTTGAACCATACATGCGTAACCTTGATTTATTTGAACTGTTAGAGTGTCTTGGAACCTCGCTGGGCTGTGTAGCTCATCCCACGTTGTGGTTTTCTTTTACAGGGTTCGAGACCAAGGGTGCTCGTGAGTAGTACTAGATTATTTTCTTTCAAAGATTTTAAGTTATATTATAACGGATGGCTATTGTACCCTTTTCCGTTGGGTTGTATTTAAGCTTGAAAGTTGCATAATTGTAAGTGTGAGATATTTGAAGTACTTTAATTATGTATTGAAGTTACTTAAAGTATTTCGAGCTTTTGAATGATGGATTGTAGTGAGTCCTGGCGAGAGTTGGGCAGGCGTCCCGCGGATGCCCTTTGGTTCGCCTTAGGGAGAAGTGGGGGCGTCACAGAAAGAAGCTCTTGGTTTCCATTTCTTCTTAGGGTTTCAAGGTAACCATATCAAGAAACCATCTTTTCTTTTATTACTTGCATATGAGTGGATTTAAGGCTTGATTTTGGTAGATTTCATGGAAAATTTCATGGTTTGTGTGGTGATTGGAAAATTCTAGCTTTGAGTGAGAAATTTCAGTTTTGATATGTTGATTTGAGCTTGGCTATGATCTATTAGTTTTGCCATGTGAATTTTCTAGCTTTTATATGTTATTTTGGCTTCAATATAGAAAATCTCAGCTTGTAGTAGTAAATTTCAACTTAGGGTTACATTTTTCCAGCTTTATTATGGTTGTTTTTTGAGCTAGATAATTGGCTATTTTGGGTGGCTTTGTGACCTTAAACAAGTGTACTTTATAGCCTATAACTTGTGGTTGTGATTGAGGTGGATTGCTATGAATATAGATGTTGAGTTTGGAAGGGAAAGTTAATGATATAAGGGGAAGTGCTGCTGAAATTTTTGTTACTTTCTTTCTTGTAATATAAGTGATGTTAGAGGGGTAATTTTGGGTTGGTTTGGACTTAGGTTACTTATAATTGCTTGAGTCCACCTTGGTAGTGACATATAAGATGAAAGTTTGGCAAAAATCATGTGTAAAACAAGAGGAAAAGTAACGGTTTCTTCTATCATGCTCTCTAGTTTCATTTGCCCAACTTTAGACTCGAGGTTGGTTGTTTTCTTCTAATAGTGGTGCGTATATCTTACGTATATCTTGCTAAGTTTCATAAGTTATAAATATATAATTTTCCTCTTTTGGTTTTTTACATCTTTTGAGTCCAAGTGTTTTTCTTTTTACCAATAACTTACTTGGATCATACCCCTAGAAGGCACTTGGATTTTTTAAGATTGGCTTTCAAGTTTGTCTATGAATTTTGTGTTTTGAGAGGCCAAACTTATATAGGTGTATGGCTCATAGTTGAGTTTAAAGTGAGCACTTCATTAACCTAAGTTTTGAATGATCAGACCATGTGAGGACCTGTAAAATCCCTTACATTTTCTTTAAAATTTCCTTTTATTAGGAATTTATTCCTTTCTAATAGCCTTACTACTCATTCACCCCACAGTAAGTGCAAACAAACATAGAATCAAGGGTTTTTTCTTTTGTTTTCTCGTTAGCATAAATTAGGGTTTTTACGTCTTTTTGAAGTGTAATTATTCGGTACGGATTGTGTATTAAATTTAGTGATTAAGAGTGAGTTTTAGATGATGTTAAGTGTGTGATTAGAAGTAATAATAATAAGTTAGTGAATCATAAGTTAAAACCCTAGTATACGCGATTTAAGGAAAATCGGCTTGAACCGACGTGCACCATTTATTACCGATTGAGTGCACCACTTGAACACTATTTTAATACCTTAATCACCTTGCTTTTATTTTAGCTAATCACCCCTAAAATATCCTACAAAATAGCCACCATTTTTGACCAAAATAAAAGGAAGAAAGAAAAAAAAAGAGGACCAATGGTGGCTTGACAAGTGTTGGCCAACCAAGTTTGACCAACAAATTTCCTATCTTCCTAACTTTGTTTTGGACCAAAATTCCTGCACTTTTTCCTTTTGGGCTGAACTGGCCATTGCCCCTTGTTACCGGTCGTCTCGAGCCAGAAGCGGACTCGGTCGGGCGACTAGGAACTTGGGTGAACGTTTGGTATACTCGAGTATTACCTTTGAAGGTTGGTGGAGGTTGGTGGAAAATAATGCAATTTCAAATGAAGGACAGGAGAACGAATGTATCCTTTGCACGAATGTTACTATCGGTTTCCATTGTACATGTTTCTTGAATTATTGATACTCCATATTTAATGTTTTGTAAATGTTGAAATTGTTTCTGGACTTATCATTTGATTTGAATTGAACATCATTGAAATGAACTATGGTTAAACCGATTTGATTACTGATTTTACTGGTTATTCGCTGAGCTTCTAGCTCACCCCAAAAATGTTTTATTCCCCTCCACAGGGCTCAAGGCGAAGGAAGGGCTTGTAGTGTTTATTCGTGGATTATCTCATGTATGGATTGAACTTGGATTTCCTTTTGTGTACTGGTTCATATTGGGATTGTATTGAATGTTTAGAATTGATTGGATGTGTAATAGTCTAGTTTTGGACTTCCTCCTGTACATAGGTGTATGGCTCATAGTTGAGTTTAAAGTGAGCACTTCATTAACCTAAGTTTTGAATGATCAGACCATGTGAGGACATGTAAAATCCCTTACATTTTCTTTAAAATTTCCTTTTATTAGGAATTTATTCCTTTCTAATAGCCTTACTACTCATTCACCCCACAGTAAGTGCAAACAAACATAGAATCAAGGGTTTTTTCTTTTGTTTTCTCGTTAGCATAAATTAGGGTTTTTACGTCTTTTTGAAGTGTAATTATTCGGTACGGATTGTGTATTAAATTTAGTGATTAAGAGTGAGTTTTAGATGATGTTAAGTGTGTGATTAGAAGTAATAATAATAAGTTAGTGAATCATAAGTTAAAACCCTAGTATACGCGATTTAAGGAAAATCGGCTTGAACCGACGTGCACCATTTATTACCGATTGAGTGCACCACTTGAACACTATTTTAATACCTTAATCACCTTGCTTTTATTTTAGCTAATCACCCCTAAAATATCCTACAAAATAGCCACCATTTTTGACCAAAATAAAAGGAAGAAAGAAAAAAAAAGAGGACCAATGGTGGCTTGACAAGTGTTGGCCAACCAAGTTTGACCAACAAATTTCCTATCTTCCTAACTTTGTTTTGGACCAAAATTCCTGCACTTTTTCCTTCATTTGGCCATAAGTTTGGAGAGGGAAAAGAGAGGAGAGAAAACTCCATTTCCACCATAACAACCTTACTTGATTCTTGAGAAAATTAACGTGAAACATGATTCTACTCTGATCAATCTTTGGGAAAGTTTGGAGGTGAGCTTGGTGGAACTTTTGGGAGGAAGAAAGTTCTTGTATCGCAAGTTATTTTGGAGATTTTGAGGTATTATACTAGAAACCTCCCTTGTTTCTTTCTTATTTTGCAATTTAAGCAAAGCATGGCTTGATTGTGGTGGATTGTATGGAAGATTTCATGGTTTTGCTTATTAACTTATAATTTTCAGCTAGGGTTTGTAAGTTTCTATTTTTATTAGTGTTATTTATCTAGAATATGATGTGAATAAGCTTAGATAGAGAGTGGTAGTAGTGGTTCAAGCTAGAAATGTTAAGTTCATACCTTGAATGCATTAAATTCCAGATTTAAGGATTGAAATTGCTCTGTTCTGACCAGCTTTATTTGTGTATGTTAGAGGCCGAATTGAGCTTAGCTTAAAACATGAAAGTTGTAGGAAATAATGATTTATAACTTCCTGTACAATTTCAACTCAATCTGAGCACTGTAACATGTGAAATGACAAAAATACCCTCGGCTGCCATAGGTAGAGTTTCTGCGGACAGTTTTGGGATTTCACGATTCTGGCCTCATTTTTCACCATAATCCATATAAAATCAGCATTTGACAAAAACATCAAAGTTGTAGTCCTATGTTTTATCTTTCCAACCCATCTGAAAACGCCTCAATTGGACTTTTGTAGCATGATTTATTATCATTTGAACACAGTGCTGTTAACCAGCCTGATGGTGAAATTCTGGTTCTGTAATCGGTAAATTTGACCTAGATAAACTATGAACTGGATTGAGTTGTCTTCAACAAAGATGTAATCCTTTGTCTTAACTTCGAAATGGTATAAATTTGACACCAATCTGATAAGCATAGCTTCGGTTATGACTGCTACGCTAAGAGACGTCAAATCTGCCATTTGACTATTTGTCTTTAAACTTGATTTCCGGTTGCCTTGTTAAAACTTGCATTGTAATTGGATGATTTTGAGCCTAGATGAAGGGCTATTGTGGTAACATTGCCTATGTGTAACATTGGGACTGATTTGAGGACTTAATGAAGCCATAATGGCTGGAAATTAGGTAAATATAAAGGGCATGCTGCCCAAATTTTCACTCGAGGGTTAGGCATAGGTACCCGCGATTTGAGCGACGATTTGAGGTCAAGTTGGGCATAGATCGCCTATGGTATTCGAGTTTTCTTTAGTCAAGGTATATAAACTAAAATTTTGCCAGAAACTCGTACCCTTGGAAAATGAAAGTAATAATCAATAGAAATACGTTTTCCTCGTCTTTTCGACTCAAATGGGAGCGTTAAAGTTTTAACCGCTTCCTTGCCAAAACTAAACGAGTGAGCATGAATTTTTTGGCATTTGATAAGTATCTTGAATACTACTTAAACGAGTTGCATTTACATGATTTTCTTGAAGCGAAACTCCTATGTTTCGAACTCTAGAGAGTTTTACATTTGTAAATGATATTTTATCGCAGATTTGGACTCCAACCAAGGAGTTGGACCTGAACGTGATTTTTGAGAGGCACTAGACCTTTGGTGAGTGCTTCCAAATACCTGATTGAACTGGACAGTTGTTTTGAATACTTGATCAATGTGATTAAATGATACGTGATTTGTTTGATCGGGTAAGAGTGTATTTATCGCACTTGCCCTAATATGATATATACTTGTTTATTGTTGCAATTGACTTGATATACTTGTATTTGACTTACAAGTGCTAAGCGGCAGCATGTACCACACTCAATGTGAGTGGGAGGTGCCTCTCATTCGCATCTCCGTACTTTTATTTTGATTCAATCGATTGGAGATGATATCTCATCGACTTCTTGGGGACCCAAACCCCACTGGCTAGTTAATCGAGTCGAGCCGGCAAGGGTTTAATCGATTAGATAACGAACCATGGGTATCTAGTGTTGTCGAGTGGAGTGTTATCTCCTTGACTAATCAGTATACTCGAGTATTACCATCAATGTTCATTGTGGAGTTCGGGCCCGGTAAGGGGTTTGGTTGGTGGACGGAGATTGGAGTTAAGTGGTGCTCTACTGGATTTGTTCCTTTACTTGAAAGTTGACGGAGTGTCAACTAATACTTGATCAAGCTCTGGTGAAGAAATGGAAATTTAGCTCCTGAGAGCCATCTGTATCCTTATACATTGATTGTTATTCGATGTGTTATTGTTCTTTTGGAAAACAAAAAGAGTTTTCACTCGCTCATTTTGACATTTGCTATTTGAAGTGTTATTGCTCACTTTCATGAACTTGTTATGCTCGATATTTTGCTACGTGATATTTGTACTTTTCAATAATAGTCAACTTGCTATTTTGAACCTCATTGGGCTTTTAGCTCATTCCACGCCATTTGTTTTCCTTACAGGGGATACGAGCGAGGCATGAGACTTGTACAGACTAGCGTAGACTAGTTTTTGGAAATTTTGTAACTGTATTCGCACTAACTACTCGATTAGGGTTGAATGTATGTAGAACTCCAATCTTTTGATGTATTTGGGGTTGTATGGATGTTTGAGACAGAAATGAATGTAATTGTACTTTCCAAACTTGGTAACTGTTATTTCCGTTATTCTTGAGGTTGTACCCTATTTGAGTTGAAGTGAGTGAGTGAGTCCTGGCGAGAGTTGGGCACGCGGTCTACTAAACCCTGGAGTATGCCTGTGACAGCCTCACCTCCCCCTAAGGCGAACCAAAGGGTTCGGCGGGCCGCCTGCCCAGCTCTCGCCGGGACTCACTACAAAACTCAAGCATGAATATAATCGATGGTTCTTAAAAGCTCAAACGGAGTATGGTATATCCACCAGTCCAACATACCAAAGTACAAGTCCAATACTTCATCTAAATTTTCATAATAATAACCTAAGTACAATCCTTATGTTTGCAATTCAAGTAAAGCAAACACAAAAGGATACAGTACTCGGTCCACTTCCCGTCCTTATAACTCCCATCGGTAACTCCTTCGGTTGACTGGCCATCACCTTATCCCTCCAGCGGTAATACTCGAATATACCAAAATACAGTGCCCAGGGTTATCAACCTATCTGACCGAGTCCGCATCTGGCTCGAATAGGTGATAACGAAGGGGGGAAAGGCCTTGTTCAACCAATGTGATAAAGTACACATGGCCTACAGCATACGCAAATAACATATAAACAATGAAATATTGAACAGTTAAGTGATACAGCAACAGTTAGGTCGAGTGCGATAAAGTACACACTTACCTAGGAATAAGTTTTTATCATTCAAGTGAACAAGATTCATCAAGTATTTGACCACTTAGGCATGTAAGAAGCACTTATCAAGTCACATCACGTATATATATATGCAATTATACAAACAGTGGTTATAAAAGTTCGAGAAGCAATTTTTTTGTGCAAAACAGTTCGGAATCCCTCACCGTAATCCGGAGCAAAGCAAGAGCAAAAGCAAGAAATTAAAAGAGCTTCTCGGTGTCCTCTGGATCACCTGAGATTAATCACAATCACAAATTACCTAGATGCTCGATCAAGGCGAATAAAAGAAAACCTCTTAGATACACACACTCAAGAGCCTCAAGCTCAAACAAATCGAAATAGCAAGTTTTCACTTAATCATTAGAATAATAACCAAAAGGAATTTAAAAGTCCCATTTCTGAGTTAAATCGTGGAAAGGACTATTAATTTCAAAAGAAGAGAAAAATGCTTAATTTGGCACGAAAATCGAGAAAGGAGAAAAATGTGTTCGTACTATAAAATTTTCAATAAAAGCCCAAGTGCTAGAATATAAGTGAAAAATCATGTTTTCTAAACTTACGAAGTCAAAGTTTCCTAACAATCACTTTTTCCATAATAAATATGGAAGTTAAAGTTCTAACTTTCAAATAGGAAATTTAGTGAAATTTCTCAAGGATTTCTCTAGTTAAAATGCTCAAGGCCAAATTTTCAAATGTTTCGGTTTATCGAAACCGACATTCAAAATAAAGTTCCAAATTATAAGTGAGCACGTTTTCACCATAAAAATAAGTTTGAAATATCCCAAGAGTCTCAAAAGAGTGACCTAAGCTCTTAAAAGAGCAAGCAGGTTCAAATCGGAAAATTTCACTTTTACGCGTGAAACTTCGAAAAATCAGTTCGAAAGTTCAGAAAGTCCAAAAATGGAAAATTTTACACCTCGGAAACTTCATGCGAAGCATAAAAACTTTGTAGAAGACCGTTATCCAAAAGTCAAATCAGAAGCAAGTCAATTTTTCAAGTGAAATTTCTGTTCATGGAAGATAGGGCAAAACAATCCCCACTTTTCCAATAACCTTGGATTTTTGTCAAAAATTATGGAATCAAAACCAGCCTTTGAAATTTGATATGCGTTCCATTGCAGTTTTCAAAAAAAAAATGAACGGAACTCGATTCCGCCGTTCCTAGCTCAAGAAATAAAAGTTTGAGGTTCGCACAAGCTTAAGGACTGATGAGCTTTGTTTTCCAGAATTTCAATTCTGACACACTTCAGCAAAAAGGCCATATCTGGCTCTATATTTACTCAAATCAGGAATGGTTGGTGGCATTGAAAACTAGATTCAAAGGCTAAATTTATACAGAAGAAATCATTTTCAATATCCAAACCCAAGTGGTTCAAAAATCAGCAACAAGTTGCAATTTCTGGACTGTCCTCGGGTGAACAGTGGCTGTCAATCAGCAAACTTTCAAGACTCACCACGGATCACTCGGGATGAACTAGAAAATGAGCTTGGTACCATTTTAAATCTATAAGAGTCTTGTTTCAAATTCCACAAGCAGCACTCGATTTCGATCAACGAGCAAAACGTTATAGCTACACAAATGTTGCTGGTCAGAAAATTCTGGAGCTTGTTCCAATTTGCTTCTTTACTTGTAACTCAAACTTTAACCAACCATTTGGGTTGATTTTTGGTAGACAACCACAATACACACAGCACAACATATCTACATCAATTTGGAAGCTCAATTAGCACCAGAAAATTTTTGAAATTACAGGGCAGCAGCAAACAAGAAGTCAGGCAGCAAGTCAGAAATTTTCCAGGGTTGTGACCAAACTTTGCGTGCAATTTTGGTGTACCAAATTAAAGGGTTTTTGGCTGAAACTTTGTACACTTAAAGCTCAACATATCAGCACTCAAATGGACTAAAAAAAAGGCACGAAAATATGGGCAGAAAAATAGAATAACAAGGTCAAGAATTTCGGTCAGCAGTCCTCCCTTCTCTCGGTTTCCCTCTTTTCTCTTCCTCTTCTAGTTTCTACCATTATAACTCATCAAAATCACACTCACAGACACATTAACATCTTAACAGCCCTCAAACAACAATGGTGGGAGTTCATAAAGCCCACATCAACCAACCAAATTCAACTAATAACAACAATAAGGAAGCTACAAGCTTCAGAGCTAGAAATGAACCAAGAAAGCAAGGATTTTGTGTGTTACCTCTTGGAGCTATGAAACCTAGCAAAATCAGAATTTTCCTTCCCAAATTTCACCACCATCAACCACCCAATCCACCCTCAAAGCCACAAAATCAGCTCCTCCACTTAGCTAGGATGAAAACCCACAAGTTGATGAGGAACTTTGATGGATTAGGTGCAAGGTTTGAGCAGAAAAATTGGAGAGCTCTTCTTCCTTTATTTTTTTTCTTGTGAGGGCCGAATTTTAGAGAGAGAAAGATGAGAGAGATTGTTTTAGAATTTTTTTAAGTGTGTTTTTGGGGAGAAAAGGAAGCTTAAAGGCTAAGTTTTCAAGGTCAAACCTCGCTAGGTCCGAATAGGGTTTCGCGCGACCACTTTTCGCGCTCGTTTGCTACTTTTGTGCACTAAACCTCCGAGGTAATTCCTCTAGTGCATTAATAGTACATTCTTAGTAGTCTAATATCAAATTCTTAAATCTCCAATTAAGCAGATTAAAGCGCCTGTCGGGGCCATTTCGGCACACGGGCGCACAAGGGTCGAACTTAAGGAATTCTCACTCGAACTTTGAAACTTCAACTTATTCGACTCTAAAACTTTAAAATATGATAATTCAAGTATATATAACAATCAAAATCACCATAAATAATTCAACTCAAATTAATTTGGCCATTAAAATAATAATTGTTTAAAGAACCAATTGTTTAGACTCATTTTCGAGAAATTCATGCAATTTGAGAAAATTTGAGTAACTCACATGCAAAAATACTTTTAAATGACCAATTTAAGAATATTTTGCAATAATTAAAATATGAGTCCTCACAACGCCTTAGGGGGAGGTGGAGTCATCACAGGTGGTATCAGAGCTCCTATCGATCTCGTGCCGCGAGAGGGTTCTCGGACTGTGGGGATTGACTTGTTAAGTGTGGAACATATATATGTTGGGTAGGAATCTCAAAAGTGGTTGAATTCCTCTTGAGCGTGGCTAACTCGAGTGGTGGATTACCATATTTTCAGATTCCTGTACCTGAGTACCAAAGACCGATACCTTTGTGATACGTCGATATCCCGAGTAACATTGGAATAAGTTTGGATGGCGAAAGCCAAGGCATGGGGGATGCAAATAGTTTGGACTTGGGAGATATTGAAGATATTAGTGAGATTGGGGACCCTTACTATTCACACGTATGTACTTGGTTGTACTTCGTCAAGTTTTGATTAAGTGTAGTGCTTGAGTAATACCTAGGGTTAATGTCCCATGGGATATGAGACTTGCTCTGATATGTATATGAAGTATGTTATTTCCAATGTGCGCTATTATTTTTCATTTTATGATTTGAAAATGCTTTTATCGGCCTTTGTAGCTACTTTTATTTTGCTTATACTTATATAGGAAAGTAAGTATGGAGGGTAGACGGAGTCAAGAACGTGGGACTATCCGAGGACGCGGTTCTAGCCGTGGGCGTGGGGCTAGATAGGTATAAGAACCTGTGCGAGAACCGAGAGAATGATGAGAACATGAAGATTTGGATCCCTTTGAAGTTCAAGGAAATTTGTTTGATAGTTGATGGTGCAATCGGGCTTAAGAATCATTGAAGATTTGTCCTACTTATTTCTTGTTATTTATTTAATTAAGTTTTCAGCAAATATTGTTAGTTAATTAGAGTTAGTCTTGAGTCCTTAATAAGGGGAATAAAGGCTAAGGTCATGTTGACCATAGTTAAGCCTATTTGAGTTAGTTTCCTATTCTAGTTGAATTAGAGTTTTAGGAAAGTAGTTAATTGCTTCCAAATTTATTTAGGAAGTTGTGTCAAGTTTAGAAGTCAAGTCAAATAAGGAAACTTGTATTGTTTTCAATTTAGATTAGGGTTTTGAGTCTTGTAAGGCTATAAATAGCCATGCTTATGATATTTTCAAGGAAGACAATTATGAATAAAATTTGAGAGTTTTTCTCTTTCATGTTCCTTTGGGAACGTTCCTTGATACAAAGTGAGTCATGTCTCCTTTGTTCAAGTTTTGGCTTATCAATTCAAGACCATGTTGAATTGTGGCGCCATTCTACCGTTCTACACAATCTCGAGCTGTCCTTGGTTGGTTTAGAATTCGTCTTTTGTACCCATAACCTGATCAAGATAGATCCTTCCGCTGCTGATCGATTCGATTTCTTCTCGAGTGGTCCTTGAAGAATCGGGTTCGTATCATCTGGTATCAGAGATTCGACTCTTGATTCAGGTTAATATCCTTTTCTTTTCTTGTTTTCTCCTTTATTCTTCTACCAAACCCTTCCCAATTCAAAAAAAAAATTGTCACCTTAGGGTTTGAATTTCCACCGCTTTATTTGTGTCGTTGTTCTAGTTGATTCCTTAGTTTGTTGTTGAGCCTCCAATCGTGTCTTGTTTTGTGTCGCATCTTGTTTTGTGTCGCATCTTGTTTTGTTGTTTGTCAAAATCAGTCATAGTAACTTGTATTGAGTCATAAAAAAAAAATTTCGGAGATACTGTTCACGTATTGTAGCAGTACTATTCATCATCGCAACTGTAGCAATACTGTTCGTAGTACTGTAGCAGTACTGTTCATCCGAATTTTTATTTTTATTTTACCTTGTGTTTGTTTCTTGTTGTTCTTGCTTCTTGTAGTTGGCTTGGTAATTTCTTGAAGTTCTTGGATTGCATAGTGGGTTCTTGAAAAAAATCTTGATATTTTGAAAACCCTAAAAGTCATTCTTTCGAATCTTGAAGTGTGGCTATCTTATTTGGTTTCCAAATCTTGATTAATTTTCAATCAAAGACCCATTCCTACATTTTAGTCATCACATCTCCTACTTTTTAGGACTTTCCTTAGCCCATTCATCTTATCCTCACTTTCGACCATCTCTTCCTATATTTTAGGGAGTTAGCCGCCACTTGTCACCCTTTTTTCGGAGAACAATTCGGATCCACAAAGACAAGAAAAGGCAGCCTTGCACTGGTTTGGAAATTGAGAGGGATTTGGAATCTTATTTCCACATTCTTGATTCCTAATTCTTGTTAGACTTGGTTCATATTATCAGCTGCCAAAATCAAAAAATACACTTAGGAAACCTTCACAAAATAGCAATTTGCTTTCCAAAAGTGAATCCAAGAATCAAGCAAACTAAACTTCCAAATTCCACCCAAGTACAATTGGATTGACAAATAGAGCATGTGCAATGGTTCGTGTTTATAATCAAGTTGAGTTGGCGACATGCTTCTTAGATTACATAAATCAAGACGTTCTGTGAGGACCCGAATTTTTACTTATTTTAATGGTTTAATTAATTATTTATTCACCCATTTTCTCTGAATAATTTATTTCAATCATTTTAAATTCATTTATATGGAATAATATCTCCTTTATGTTTTAAAAATGTTTTGTTAGAAAAATTTATTTTTCGGAGGCTCGTTCGAAAAGAAATAGCGAAGACACGTTTGTCGAGGCTATATTTGAATCAAGAGTGCAATAATCTTGGAGATTTGAAGACTCATACATTAGTCCTAAAATAGGTATTTTTATGCCTAAGTATTCAAGTATTAGTTAGTTATACTATCATTATAAAAATTTCTCGAAAGTTTCACCGTAACGCGTGCAAATCGAAAGTTCGCGTATATCGACCCGGAGCGGTTAATTGGAGATTTGAGAAATTTATTCTAAACTATTAAGAGTGGATAATTATAATGTTTAAGAAAGTGCATTAGAGGTTTAGTGCATAAGTGAAACAAACCCGAGCGGAATCGGGCACGAAAAGCGCGCGACTGCGCACCATTCCTAGTTGACTTTGAACCACTTTTGGCCACACACTTAAGCTTCTCAAGGAAGCTTCATTTTCAGCAAACACACTCTCTCTCTTTGCTCTTGCTGGCCGGCCACCCATAGGAGGAAGAAGAAACCAAAGCTCTTCCATTTCTTGCTCCATTTCTTACCCAAATCATCTCAAAATTTTACTACAACTTGTAAACCACTTGGAGATCAACTTAAGCTAGGAAAGGAGCTTATTTTTCACGGTTTTCTTGAGCTTCAAAGGACCAAAAATTTCTGGTTTTATCAACTAAAGAGATAACAAATGATCAAGCCCTTGAATCTTAGTTTATGTAAGTTGATTTGCACTTGTAAGCTTATAGATGCAGGAGGGTAGCTTTATATTGTTGAAAATCTTGTGAGTGGGCTCTATGAAATCCCACAATGGCTTGATGAACTGATTTGATGAGATTTGATGTTATTTATGTTGGATTAGTGCTTAATCTAATGAAAATAAATTGTGTTGTGAAAGAAAACTCAAAGGAAGTGAGATGAGCAAAAGTGACGATTCTGCCCCTGTTTTGCCGTGACCATTAGTGCACTTTTTGTGGTTCAATTGACTTTATTTTGATGTAAATATGTTTTGTGGGTTGTGTGGAAAGTTTCCACCAAAAATCATCCAAATTGGTTGGCCAAAAGTTGAGATTTTGAAAATGTAGCAAAACTGGAAACATAACCAAAGCTTCTCTGGCAGTGGTTTTGTTTCGGCCATAACTCTTTGCTCCGATGTCAAAATCGAGTGCCGTTTGTGAAATTAGAAACTAGGCACTTCCCGTTTTCCAACGGTATAAAATGCATGCTCTGATTCCACCTGAGTGAGCCGTACCAACCTTGTAAAGTTGCCTATTCTGTTTCTCGTCTGTACTGGAAGCCCTGTTTTGAGCTATGATTAGATGCTCAAATATGAGCTAGTTGTGGACAGAATTTTAAAATGATTCCTTCTGAGAAATTATAGCTTTATGAATGTAGTTTTAATGCCACCAACCATGCTCAATTCTGAGCTGAATTGAGTGAGTTGTGGCCGGATTTTAGAGCTATCTTCGTGAAAGAAAACCCTAATTCTGGACTGATTTATAGCTAATCTTGATTTGGGACTTGTTATTCAAAATCCTTGGTGTTAATCACCTACCAAACGTATTTTTGATGTTTTCTAGACTTTTTCTTCATAAATGAATCATGTTCGAGGAATTTTCATTGGCCAAATGTTTGAGAAAAGAAAAACGAAAGTGCAAGGCAGATTTGGACAGATAACAATGTATACAAGCACATATACACATATACGTCAGGTGGTAGTAACAAGCACATATACTAACGTCAGGTGGTAGTAACATACGGACGAACCAAAAGGAAAAGGTGAAGTCATCCCAGTATCAGCCCGTCTGGTCTCTCACGTCACTCACTATCCAAACTAGATGTCCATTGATCTCTTGTGCTCATTCTAGTCAGACAAAGCCTGTTCATGTTCCCAAAATGCAACTCTCACCTATGTAACACCGCCTCAACTCCGGAGTACTCAGGCACAAGAATCCGAAATAAGACAATTCACCTCTCGAGCTGGCCAGTCCCAAGAGTAAACCATCTACAATCGAAATTCCTACCAGACATACCTATCTATGGTCCTCAAATACCACAAGAAAATTTAAGGCCTATAATATTCACAATTCAGAGCTTAGGCTCGAACGAGCACTTAATCCCTCATACTTATTCACCACTCAGCCCAGGCTCACTCCGCGCAGAGACCACGCGAAGTCGGCTCTAGGTTTTTTCCCTCCATTGCTTAACTTTAAAGTCAAATCGAATTCCCACAGTCCGGCATCCTAAACTTTAGCCTAGGATACACTACAGAGATCTGAAGCCTAGGCTCTGATACCACCTGTGACAGCCCCACTTTCCCATAAGGCGAACCAAAGAGGTTAGCGGACTGCCTGCCCAGCTCTCGCCAGGACTAACGGTGTAGTATAGAGCGATCTATCACGTTCCGAAACTTATAACGCGCGTAAACAAGGCAAAAGGGCAAAATAACCCAAAATAAAAAAAAATGAAATCCGGAGTCGGCCATGAATAGTAACCGACCCGTCCGAACCCAACCAAACATCGAAATACATATACAACATAACATTAAGCATTACAAGCCAAAATGGCATTTAAAAGTGATACAAAAGTCACTACATATGTGGTTTGCCAAATCAAAAGTAAAAACGGCCCTAATGATACATTTAGGGTCCCATTTCATATACAATACAAAAGAGACATTCATCTAGTTCATTCGGCAACCATCTATCAAGATATATTCCAAAAAAAGTCATATTCCTGTAAGGAAAACAAAAGGAACGGGGTGAGCTAATTGCCCAGTGAGAATACAACTCAAGCAACCAAGTTCATAGATGCATCAAGCTTAACAGTCCAATTACCACAAATAAGTAAAACCACGCATCAATAATGAGGATAAAAGGATACGGGTGGCTCTCAAGAGCCCTTTTCCTCGTTTGTATTCTTGATCGGATCTCATTGACTCTCCGTCAATGTTTAAAAGTAACCAACCGTAGACTCCACTTTACTCCCATTCCATTCCTCCTAACATCCCCCAACCGGGCCCGCCATCCAAACGCATGCATTGTGGTATTACTCGAGTATACCGGAATCAAGGGTCTCAATACCCAAAGATCCCAAAACAGACTACCGTGGTTCGTTATCTAATCGTCCAGGCCCTTGCCGGCTCGACTCGAATAACTTAGCCACAGGATTTGAGCTCATGATAACATTTGTAGTCGTTAAATAAGATGGCTCTTCATTTCATGTAACATTTCATGTAACATTCCAATAACATGGCAACAATGATATAAGGCATATAAGTGAGAGTGATAAAGTACACTTTCACTTCAATCAAGTCACATTCAATTCACTTCAACCAATTTACATTCAAAGCCATATAGTAACACACAAGTGAGTAGTACACTCACCACGCTAGCAAATGTGGTTTCAAGCACTTTAGTCAAAAGAACATTGTGCACCACCGTCACGCCCTAAAAACATGCAAACAAATACAATGAGACTCGATAACGAGTCATAAACCAAGGCCAAACATGACCCCAATAGGGTTCCATAAGCATAAACAAACATGAGAGAAAACCAGAAATTTCAGAAATGTAACTAGCTTGGGCCTTGAAAAAAAACAGTTTTGACGTCATTTTGCGGTAATGGCACCAATTTCACTACGCTTATCGGATGAGGGTGCAAGACCCACCATATCGAAGCTAAAAGACAGGGCTACAACATCACAGAAGGTCACTCAACCCAGTTTTGAGTGCAAATAGGTCAAAAATGCAAGATACTTCATCAACAACGTAAAACAGATTCACCAAAACGCATTCTAGCGGAAATATCATAACTCAGGCTCTACAAGTCCAAATCCAGAAATTCCAAAACCAGTTGAAATCTAAGAAACAGGGATAAATTTCATCAGAAGGCCTCAACAACCAATTCGGAAGCAATTCCAGCCAAAACAACCAATTACAGGCGCAGTTCTCAATTTCGGGTAAAACCAGAACAGCAATAGTAATGTCGACTTATCTCATTCTACACTACTCCAATTGACCTGAAATTTTGTAGGCACCTCTAAAATGTCATTCCCTACAACTTTCATGTTTTGAGCTAAGGCCAATTCGGCTTCTATATAGGACCTAAAAATTCGGACAGAATGCTCCCTCAAGAACCCTAGTTTTTTGAAATTTCTTCCAAACCAGAAATTGGTTGAAATTAATCACTTTTTCCACCTTCTAGAATCATTAAACATCATTTCCAATCATCATACATGACCACACAATCATGCTCATATTAAAACAGAAAATTCCTCAAAAATAATAAAACTTCACCAATTCAACCAAAATCAAGATTTAATCCATAAATTTGCATCTTATACAACCACTAAGCATGATTTAAGCATCAATTAAAGAAGGAGGGTGGTTCTTCACAACTTACCTTTAAAACAAGAGAGAGAGAGCTATTGACCACCTTATCTTTCCAAACAACTCCACAAATCCACCTTATCTTAGCTATTGAAGAGGTTTTATGGAGTAATTTCAAGGTTGGATGGTTAGTTTTGATGATTTGAGACAAGATTGAAGTGTTTTCTTCCTTATGCTTGGAGTAAGAGAGAGAGAAAGAGAGCAAGAGTGTGACAGCCCCACCTTCCCCTAAGGCGAACCAAAGGGGTTAGCGGACTGCCTGCCCAGCTCTCGCCAGGACTAACGGTACGGTTTACGTCAATCTAAAACGTTCCGGAACATAACATCGCGCGCAAACAAGTCAAAACACAAAATAAAATAAAATAAAATAAAACGAAAACCGAAGCCGAAATTTATCTAAACCATAGCCAAGCATATATGTACAACGGAAAATAACATTTACAACCATAATGGCATGCCAAAACTATCCATTAAGGAGTACACATTCGATTTGCCTATCAAAAGGAAATGAACCCGTTATACATTAGGGTTTCACTTCAAGAGCTATACAAAAGACATTTACAAGCTCAGTATGGCAATTGACTATCCAGTCCATTTTCAAAAGCAATTATATCCCTGTAAGGAAAACAAATAACACGGAATGAGCCAAAGCCCAGTGGTATACCACCCAATAAGCAATCAAAGTCATATAAGAATGAACCTTCATTTAAAGTGCACAAATAAGCAATGAAGCAAAACGGTAAAAGGATACGGTCGGCTCTCAAGAGCCCATTTCCACGCTTACATTCTTGATCCACACTCATTGACCCTCCGTCAATGTTAAAAGTACCAAACCGTAGACCTCACTTCACTTCCATTCCTTCCACCCAACATACCCCAACCGGGCCCGCACTCCATTCAGTCATTTTGGTAATACTCGAGTATACCGGAACCAAAGGTCTCATTACCACAAGGTTCCTCAGTACAGTCCCCGTGGCATGACAATTTTCACGACCAAACCCTCGCCGGCTCGATCCAATTGACTACCAAACGGGGTTGAGCTCAGTAATACAGTGAAGCCATTGGACATTCGCCCAAATGACACCAAATCAGTTTCCAAGAATGGAATTCAGTATCCAGTATATCAAGTTCAGTAATACAGTAAAACGGTAGCCAATCAGTGATACTATCAAAAGGGGTGAGGGCGGTCAAGTACACCCTCACCTTAATCAATTCCAATATCCAAGTAAGCCTTCAAGGCATCACATATACATTTAGCAAAGCCACATAGTAACAATTAAGTGAGTAGTATACTCACCAAGTGAGAAAATGATGTTTCATGCACCGTCGTTAAACGAACGTCGTGCACCACCGTTTCCTCCTAGAACAAGTGAACAATTACCATAAGACTCGATAACGAGTCACAAAGCCAAGCCAATTATAACCCAATAGGGTTTCATATGCATAAACAAGCATAATAGCAAACCAGAAAATCAAGCATTGGAACTCATTCGTCCCAACGACAAAAACAGTTTTTGGCCTCCAAAAGCGGTAATGGCACAACTCTCACTAAAATTATCGGATGGGGGTGTAAGACCCACCATTTCGAAGCTATGGAACAGGGCTACAACAATGTAGAAGGTCACTCAATCCAGTTCCTAGCTTAACTAGGTCGAAAATACGAAATACTATACCAGAATTCCCAAAACAGGTTTGCCAAACGCAGAAAACTGTAATCGGTATATCTCAGTCCATACAAGTCCAAATGCCGAAATTCCAAAGGCATACGTTAGCTAAGACATTCAGCTACATTTCATCAGAAGACATCAACTTCAAAATCCAAACCAAAACCAGTCAAAATGGCCAATCACTATCGCAGTTTTCGCATTCTGTCCAAAGCAGAACAGCTACAGTAATTTCGTCATAACTCACTCCACACTAATCCAAATGCCCTGAAATTTTACAGGCATCTCCATCACATCAATACCTACAACTTTCATGTTTTGAGCAAAGTCAAATTCGGCCTCTAACCCAGTGATCAAAAACCGGACAGAATTGGGGAATTAAGAACCCTAACTTTTCAATTTCACACCAAATCCAAAATTAGTTGCATTTTCCTATCCAATACACCTCATAGAGTCATTATCAACCATTACAATTCATCATACAAGGCCACAACATATAATTCATATGAAACCAGAAAAATTCTCAATAAAAATAAAACTTCACCAAAACAAGCCAAACCAAGAGATAAACCACATTTTCAACCACTTAAGCCACTTCTAAGCATCATGTAACCATTATTGAAGGTAGTAGAGTGTTCAAGCAACACTTACCAAGAGATCAAGAGAGAGAGGGATGTAGGACACCTTTGCTCTTCAAACAAAGTTCACCAAACAACTTGCTAGCACTAGAAGGAAGAAATTTATGGAGTAAAAACTAAGTTAAGCAAGTGGTTTAGTTAATTTGAGCTTGGAGTTGGCTAGAATATTGAAGAGTTTTGTCTTTCTTCTTGCTTAGGGAGGGCCGGCCATGGAGGAAGAAAATGAGAGAATTTTTGGTGAATTTTTTTGAAGATATTTACTTATTTGGGTCAAAAGTCAAAAAATGTCAAAAGGTGAATAGTAACTCTTAAAGTAAGACTAATGACATGGTGACAAGTGGCACTACATTAAATGCAATCTTATCATTTCTTTTCTCTCTCACATCAATCACTTCACACACACTACTTATCTCTTAACACCCGATAAATTTTAAACAGTATCCGAAACTTAACCGTATTGGCCGAATTTTCCCGAACTTTTCGCACTAGTGGGTCCCACGTCCAATATATATTCTTAATTTTCTAAAAACTCTCCAATACTAGAAAATCATCTAAAAAACTATAACTGCTCATAAAATCCACCAAGAAAATATTCCTAGGCCAGAAAATGCAGAAAACATGAAATTTAAGGGGGGAAAAACCCTAGGAAACTATTAGGGCAATACGGGTTCTCACACGAGAGGGCCGGCTCTTCTTGAAGATTTTTGGAAGATTTTTGGGTCATTTTTGGTTATTTAAGTCAATGGTAAGAAAGTCTTAAGGTAAGCCCAATCACATGGTGACACTTGTCACCTTTAATTAAATATCTACCTAACTTGTCTCTCTCATATCAATCCAAATTGCAACCTCTACTTATCTCTTAACACCCGGTAAATTAACTCCAGTATCTAAAACTTAACCTAGTTGGTCGAGTTTTTCCGAACTTTTCACACTAGTGGGTCCCACGTCCGGTATCTGCTCTTAATTTCTCAAAATCCATTCGATACTAGAAAAATCATCTAAAAATTATATCTGCTCCTTAAAATTATCTAGAAAATTTTCTAATCACGAAAATGCAGAAAACAAGCCATGAAAAATTCTAAAACCTAGAAAATGAAAATTACGGGTTCTCACACTCTCTCTCCCTTAAAAAAAATTTCGCCCTCGAAATTTTACCTTCAAAAATTAAAGTAACCAATGGCCTGTACCTTCTCCGTCTTCAGAGTCAGAAGAAACGAGGTTCTTCATTCCAGCCCCTTCTCCACTTGACGGTCCAGGGTCGGTCTTGGTTGGTTGTTGCGTTCCTTTCTTTTTACGCACTGTGAGTATAGTTTTAGAACAATGAACAATTCGATGCTTGGCGCTCCCACAACGCAGACATCTCCTCCCCTTTCTCCAACAATTGTTCTCAGTGTGATTGGCCTTTCCGCAATAGTCACAAGTTAAGTGGGAAGCCATCTTTTTGCTTTTCGAAGAAGTCTCCCCCTGTCCGGTTTGGCTTCCTTGGATAAATCTTTTATCTACCGCCCCCAATGTCCATGGCGGCCGGATCTCTGTAGTGTATTCCCAAGCTTGAAGTTTAGGATGCCGGACTGTGGGTTTGGTTTGCAATATTAGTGATTCTTGCGGGATATCTCGACTTGATTGGTACAAGATAGAATGTCGAGGACGACATTCTTTTAAGGAGGGGAGTTTGTGACGCCCCGAAAAGAATGAGAGTGAGAACCCGAAAATTTTCTAATTTTCTACGGTTTATTTTATTTAATCGCCCGCCTTTTCTACAGTTTCTTTATTAGAAAAATTTCCCAGATAAAGTTTATGAGCAAAGATAGTTTTAAAATAATTTTTCTAGTATCGGTTAGTTTTTGAGAAATTAAGAGCGTATTTTGGACGTGGGACCCGCAAGTGCGGTAAATGCATTATATTTTTGACAACTTGTTGGAATTTTGTATTAAGTGAGATTATTTTACAAGGTGTTAAGATATTTGTATTGGAGAGACAAAAAAATAAGTTTTAAACCTAAAGGGTGACAAGTGTCACCTTCCTATTCAACCTTGACTTTGACCATTATTTCTTACCTTTACTAATACTCAATTTTGACCCAAAAAGCACCTAAATTTCTGCAAGCTTGGCCGAACCTCTTGGAGCAAAAATACAAGAAGAAAGCCTTCAACTCCAACTCCATTTCTTGCTCAATCTTGTGAATCAACCGTTAAACTTTCAAATTCCTCCACAAAAGTCACTTGTTTAGGAAGATTGAAGGTAGTGGTGGAGTGATTAGAGAAGGCAAAGGACTAAGCCATCAACTTTCTTGATATTTCAAGGTTCATGTCTAGCAATCCTTTCTTTGTTCTTGATTATGCTAAATTAGTAACTTGTGATGGCTAAAGAGATGGTTTGATGGATTATATCTTGATTTTGGTTGAATTGGTGAAGTTTTATAATTATTGGGGATTTTTCTGTTTTCATATGGATATGATTATGGGGTCATGTATAATGATTGGAAATGATGTTTAAGGACTCTATGAGGTGGAAAAAGTGGTCAATTGCAATCAATTTCTGTTTTGGAAAAAATTTCAGAAAATTAGGTTTTGTGAAGGAACATTCTGCCCGAATTTGTAGATCATACTTAGAGGCCGAATTGGCCTTGGCTTAAAATAGGAAAGTTGTAGGGAATGACATTTTAGAGGTGCCTACAAAATTTCAGGTCAATAGGAGTAGTGTAGAATGAGAAAAGTCGAAATTACTATTGCTGTTCTGGTTTTACCCGAATGTAAGAATTGCGCCTGTAATTGGTTGTTTTGGCTGGTATTGCTTCCGAATTGGTTGTTGAGGCCTTCTGATGAAATTTATCCCTGTTTCTTAGCTTTCAGGTGGTTTTGGAATTTCTGGATTTGGACTTGGAGAGCCTGAGTTATGATGTTTCCGCTAGAATACGTTTTGGTGAATCTGTTTTACATTTTTGGTGTAGTATCTTGCATTTTTGACCTGGTTACACTCGAAACTGGGTTGAGTTACCTTCTGTAATATTGTAGTCCTGTCTCTTAGCTTCGAAACGGTGGGTCTTGTACCTTCATCCGACAATCTTAGTGCCTTTGGTACCATTACCGCAAAATGACGTCAAAACTGTTTTTCTGGTTTTGAGCTTAACTTTCATTTCCGGACTTTTCCCTAGCTTGACTTGTACTAGCTACTTGGAGCTTGCTGAATGGCTATTGGATGAACTTGTTGTTGTGTGTGTACCTTTGGGTTGGAATGAGGAAATAATGAAGCCAGGATGGCTGGAAAAGTTAGCAAATTCAGGGGAAGTGCTGTCCGAACTTTGAAGGGATTTGTTTGCATTGAGTTTGTGATTTAAGACTTGGATTTGAGCAAGGCAATGATATTTGATGGATGATTTCTGAGCCATGGAGGTGAGTGACCCCAAACTATTGTTAAAGCTTCTTATGAAATGTTTCTTGTATTATGTACTCGATTGCATATCATGCGTGCTTGCATGTGAGTTCATGACATGATTTGGCTTCAATGAGTTCTGGGAAAGTCTTGTGCTGGACACCAACGTCTCCACTCTGTTTATGGTTCATGTTCATGTTTATCTGGAGCTCAAGAAGGGGCTCCCTCTGAATGTTAATGTTAATGTTAAATGATCTATTTGAGCGTTGGGTGTTCAAGTGCTGTGATTTCCCTGGCTCACGAGAGCACTAAACGAACATTTGATCTCTGAATCATGACATCATCGAAATGATCGAAATGCAACATTGTGAAATATATTTGTTTAATGATTTTACTGGTTACTCGCTGAGCTTCTAGCTCACCCCAAAAATATTTTATTCCCCTCCACAGGGCTCAAGGCGAAGGAAGGACTTGTAGTACTTGTGCACGTGACTGGATGGCCTATGTTTTGTACAAATTGGTTTTGGAAATCATTTTATGTATAGTTGAGAATTGTTTCCGCTTCACTTATGACATGTAATTATTGGAGAATTTGATGTAATATTTGAGTTTTATCTTGTAATCTGTTTGAGGAATGTAGTGAACGACTAAGTCCCGGCGAGAGCTGGGCAGGCGGCCCGCTGAACCCTCTGGTTCGCCTTAGGGGGAGGTGGGGCTGTCACAGTTGGTAAATCAGAGCTTAGGCTTCAGAATCTTGCTGTAGTGTATCGCTATGCTTGAAGTTTAGGATGCCGGACTGTGGGTTTGGGTTTGAAATGTTAGTGATTCTTGCGGATGTCTTGACTTGATTAGTACAGATGGAATGTCGAGGACGACATTCTTTAAGGAGGGGAGTTTTGTGAACGCCGAAAAATTGATTTGAGACCCCGGATTTTTCCTAAAATTTCTAGGGTTTTATTTTATTTAAATCGCCAGCCTTTTCTACATTTCTTTATTAAAAATTCCCCATAGTTTATGAGCAAAGATAGTTTTAAAATGATTTTTCTAGTATGGGTTAGTTTTTGAGAAATTAAGAGCGTATTTTGAACGTGGGACCCGCTAGTGCGGTAAATGCATTATATTTTTGACAACTTGTTGGAATTTTGTATTAAGTGATATTATTTTACAAAGTGTTAAGATATTTGTATTGGAGAGGCAAAAAGGTAAGTTTTAAACCTAAAGGTGACAAGTGTCACCATAAAATTAAGTCTTGGACTTTGACTACACTATTCACTACTTTACCAAATAAATCAAAAAATTGCCAAAAATCATCCTTATTTCTAAAGCTTCATAGCCGGCTCTCTCTCAAAGGAAAAGAAAGAAAAGCTCTCAATTTCTTCCTTCTATTTCTTGCTCAATCTTCAAATCCAACCAATAAAATTCCAAATCATTCCATAAAATCTCTTTGCTAAGTGGTCTTGAGGTATTTTCTGGAGTTGTTTGGAAAGCTAAGGTGACTAGTTGCTCTATCTCTTGTATTGCTAAGGTGAGTTGTGAAGGACCCATCTCCTTCCTCTAATGATGTTCAATTCATGATTGGTGGTGGTATGAGATGCAATATTATGGATTAATTCTTGATTTGTGGTTGAAATGATCAAGTTTTATTATTTTTGGGGATTTTTCTGTTTTAATATAAGCATGATTGTGTGGCTATCTATGATGATTGGAAATGGTCTATAATGACTTAAGGAGGTGGGAAAAGTGATTAATTGCAACCAATTTCTGGTTTGGAAGAAATTTCAGAAAACTAGGGTTCTTGAGGGAGCATTCTGTCCGAAATTTTAGGTCCTAGATAGAGGCCGAATTGGCCTTGGCTTAAAACATGAAAGTTGTAGGGAATGCCATTTTATAGGTTCCTACATAATTTCAGGTCAATCGAAGTGGTGTATAATGAGATAAGTTGAAATTACTATTGCTGTTCTGGTTTTACCCGAATGTAAGAATTGCGCCTGTAATTGGTTGTTTTGGCTGGAATTGCTTCCAAATTGGTTGTTGAGGCCTTCTGATGAAATTTATCCCTGTTTCTTAGCTTTCAGCTGGTTTTGGAATTTCTGGATTTGGACTTGGATAGCCTGTTTTATGATGTTTCCGCTAGAATGCATTATGTGAATGTGTTTTTATGATTCTGGTATAGTATCTTGCATTTTTGACCTGGTTACACTCGAAACTGGGTTGAGTGACCTTCTGTAATATTGTAGCCCTGTCGCTTAGCTTCGAAACGGTGGGTCTTGTCTTCATCGACAATCGTACTGCCTTTGGTGCCATTACCTACCCCCTCGGCAAAATGACGTCAAAACTAATTTTTCTGGTTTTGAGCTTAACTTTCATTTCCGGACTTTTCGCTAGCTTGACTTGTAACTAGTACTACTTGGAGCTTGCTGTGGGGCTATTGGATGACTTGTTGTTGTGTGTGGTACCTTTGGGATGGAATGAGGAAAATGAGCCATGATGGCTGGAAAAAAGTTAGCATTCAAGGGAGTGTTTGTCTAACTTTGAAGGGATTGTTTGCATTGAGTTTGTGATCTAGACCGGATTTGGAGCAAGGCAATGTTATATGATGGAATTGATTCCTGAGCCGTGGAGGTTGAGTGACCCTAACTATTTCCAAAGTACTTGTGAAATGTTTCTTGCATTTATGTACTCGATTGCATCTCATTGCGTGCCTTGCATGTGAATTCCTGACATATTGGCTTCAATGAGTTTGGGAAGTCCTTGTGCTGGAACCAACGTCTGCCCACCATTTTCCGTGAGTTCGTGACTGTCCGCCCCACTTTCGATCGTCGAAAGTATGTGTGTGAAGTGTGGACGTGTGCAAAATGAAAAGTAAAAGGCCATGGGACTTAGAATGCGACGATTTGGCCAAGTGAAGTTCAAAAGGGTTTTTTGTATCAAAAATGGAGTCGCCACTTGGTATAGAGTTAGGGTGTACCAAGTCACCCAAAAATGATTTTTGTTTTGAAAAAAAGTAAATAAACCCTTTTTGAGAACTTTTGGGTCTGCGTAACCAAAAGAGGGATCGGGGGTCACATTTGACGAAGGGGAAGGCAAGGATAAAAATCCAAGGCACCCCTTCGACCTAGCCAAGGCTAGTTGCGTGACTTAAACCAATTTTCCCTAATTTTTCTACCCAAGGTATGTATCGCGTATTGGATATGTCTATATGAATGCAAAACCCTAGACCTAGGGGGATTGGGGGAAATTTCTCTTCAAAGGTTGAGTGGTGCCAATCACATTAGTTGTGAAGCCCAATAATGATCCTTTTGGAGAGGTCACACCTAAACCTAAATGACGTGAAAAATGAGTGGAATGTATGCCATGTGAAAGTGTGAGTTTGTGAAGTGAGAAAAATGATAAAAGTAATAGGATAAGAGTGAAGGTGTGCAAATGTAGATGAAAGTACTCGTGTGCGAGTGAAGGTAAAAATGTTCGTGTGCAAGTGAAGATAAAAGGGCTCGTGTGCAAGTGGAGATAAAAAGTGTTCGTGTGCAAGTGAAAGTGATAAAAAGGTGCATGTGTGCAAATGAGACGAAAGTGAAAGTGTAATGATAGAGTGGATTGAGAATGCATGAGCCTAGGGAATTCATGCATATTGGGTACGGGGAGACCTAAATCGTGACTTGATTTTCCCTTTGATTAGAAGGCGAAACTAGCGTGCTAAGGCTCGAGTAGCCACACTCGCTCGTTTCCCTTATCGGAAGGGGACTCTCACGCAAATGTACCCTATAACTGGTATGAGATGCAAAAATCCTAAAATGAGGGGAAAAGGGGCTCGAGGAGCATGCCAGATGATAAAACTAAGGAAAAATGCATGATATGTAGTGAACAAGCAAATGATATGCTAATGAGGGGAAATCCCTAAGGGTCTAGCGTTGGACTAGCCCATTCTATGAATTCCGACTAGCGTTGGACTAGTGTGGTGACGTACATTCATCCATTCCATTCATCCACACTATGGAAAGCAAGTAGACATGCCAAACACTTATAAACACATAGCACATAACATTTAGCATGCTCGACTAGATGCAAGGCCCTAACAAAGCAAATTAACACGTAGTAACTAAGCATGCAAGACACATAAGACAATTAAAGCCATAACTATTACATTTGCTAGCTAGGCACATGACTTCGATAGGTCTTCATTGAATGCTCCTCCAAGCCCTATCTATTACATTAGGGAGACCCTACTACAATCTAAAAGGGGGAAAAGGAATAAAATAATTAAATCCCTAACTATTACAAGCCAAGAGGTGTACACATACCCCATAAAGAATAACTTAAATAAAAACACAAAAGTAAATAAAATAAATGAAAGGAATTAAAGAAAGGCAAGGAAAGCAACGTAGACATGCATATTCACATAACACGTAGGAGCACGTAGGAAAGATAAAATCAAGGAGATAGAGGTTACCTCCCTTGAGTTGTGAAATGAAAAGAATATTAGCTTCAAAACAATAAAAGGGTCAAGGCACCAATCTATTTGGCAAATAATCACAAATGATAAAAATAAGCATGAATTTGAATCAATTGAATCATGTCAACAATCCACATTTAAGAAGTCAACAGAAGAAAGGACCTGATTGCAAAGATTGATAAAATTTTGGGGCCAAAATTAAAGAAAAATAAAGTTCAGGGACCTATTTGCAATTAATCTAAGGATCCAATTGAAAGAAGTTGAAAATACCCAGGGCCACAGCACAGTTAAGGAGAAATTCAGGGACTGATTTGCAAAATTATTTTCTGGTTTCTTCATGGACCAGGCTATTGGGCCATTTTATTCACTTCTTGGGCCAAAATCCCTCCTGGCCCAACCGATAACTTTAAGAGGTAAGCAGGTCAGCCTATTTTTAAGCCCAGACAAAGTGCAACTAGAACAGATGGGCTTCACCTCTCAAACCCAAACCAGAAACCCAAACAAAACAAATTAAATCCATACTTACAAACCCAATCAGATATGTTGGGCTCCATCTTCCTGAGCCCAAGTCAAAACATCAACATAATAGACTAAATCACTTCCTTAAGCCCAAACAAAATAACCTCTCAACCCAAATTACCTTTTCACAGGTACCCAACATCATAAAATCAACACAAAATTACTAAGCTTTGATTATGCATTAAATCACAGCATTAATCTATCCAGAAATCACATAAAATATGCAAACAGAGGATTAAGCTTAAGAGGGCAAAATTAGTTCAATTTTCCAGATTTTTGGGCCATACCAGAATAAGGAGGGAATTTGGGGTTCAATCACAACAAAATAGGGACTTAATTGGATGAATTGTGAAGACTTTGGGGTCGAAATTAAAGACAAGTAAAGCCCAGGGGTCAATTTGTGTTTAAGTCATGACTCAATTGAACAAAATTTAGAAGTTATGCAGGCTTTAATGTGATTTCATCACAGAGCAGGGGGCCAAACTGCAAATTAATAAACATTTCTCCAACCCAGTTCGTCTTCCTCGCGATGCTCAGGCTCTTTTCTT